>NW_026555488.1:0-66509 GCF_029017545.1 Prosopis cineraria
ATAGTCAAAACCGCTGCAAGAAGTTTTAATTCCCGTAGCTCATGCAAATGAATCCTTTGTAGGGTCTTGTAATGTTGCATCAACACAAATTTTTAGTACTTGGGATTGATGCTGGTGAAACTGATAAAAATTAGTGATGAAGGCAAGTTTGTGGCTCAATAATGCTGTCCGTGAAAATTCTTTGAATTAGAGAGTTAGGTAAATGAGGAAGAAAGCAAAGGCTAGCAAGATTACTTATAATATGTTGGGAACTCTCATGTTTTTGAGAAATAAATCTTCTTTGTGGATGGATTTGCAGTAAAGTCCATATGGATTCCGGATTTAAGTTTGAGGGTGTTTTCCTTGGTTTAGTGGAATGTTGGTTGTTTGGCCACAAGGGGGTGGTTCCTAATATTAATAGGTCCTGTTATGGTATTTATTTCGTTCAATCTTGATTGATGTAAAAGTAAGGCGCAGTAGTAGTGATTAGCGTGAGGTAAGGACTTTAGGTCTTGGTGACCAGGACTTTAGACCTTGGGACCAGTAGAAACTCAAAATTAACGATCCTCCGAACTTTGATTAATTGAATGGCAACTGTGGACATGTATATAAAATAAAAGGAGAGCAGACTCCTACTCCAACTAGAATATGTCACTTGAAGTGGGATAATTCTGTCCTAATCAAAATAGAAAACTAGCAAGCTGGGTTAAACCAATTTGATTTTTCTTAAAATAGTGTGATGGCTAAGTTAAATAGTATGTATCACTGTCATCAACTAGCAAGCTGGGCTTCTAGTTTTATGGTCTCTCTGGTCTCATATATAATAAACTTTTTTCAGGCTTGGTTTTGGTCTCAAATTAAAAAAGCAAGCAAGTAATCTCTGGTTCATTAATTGCAGCATATTCTGCCCTCCATTAACATAGCAGTGTTGTGTTCACGTGCCACCATTTATTTTTCATTGCATGCATTGAGTGGTAATTTAAATAGAGGCATTGTTGGAAAATACTCTTCTATCCCTATATATAAGAGGTTTTTCAGAACTTTTTTTTTCCTCTAAATATAAGAGGTTATTAGCATGTTTTTTTAATAAATGGACTATTATACCTTATTAATTGGAAAGAAAAAAAGATAAGTACTCTCATTAATTTACTTTTGAAAAAGAGATTCATTTTTTATTTACAATAATTAGGGGCAAAATTAGAATATTGCTGTGCTTTTAATGAGATAATTAACTTTTATTAGTTGTGCGTGATTCAATTAAAAACATCTTATATATATGGACGGAGGAAATACTTTTTATTTGGGACAAAATCAAGAACTTCAACTGCTTTTAGACAACTTATATTGATTCACGTATTATTTGTTTATTACATGAGGCTGGAGGGAGTATCTTTTTTTCAGTCCCATCTAATCCTATTGTTATAAATAGATTCTGGTTCAAACTTAGGACTTCTGTTCTTAGATCTAAACCTGGAAGTAAAGGAGATAAATGATAAATCATAGCCAACGTTTTTCTCTTATTTCGAAAAGAAAAAAATTTAGAAGAGGTATTACTGAAACCACTTCTGAACCTTCTTATGGCTTAATCTTGTTGGGTGGACTTGCAAATAGTATTGAACCTTTCTTACCAAGTGGTCTAGAGTTTTCTTTTTCTTATTCCAATTCGTAATGAAATTTCAGTGCACCCAAAAGAAAATGTTAGCGCAAGGAACCACGGACTTGTGCTTGCCTCACACTTCATTTGCAAAGGACATTCATGTGAGGGGGTTTGGTAGAGATATTTATGTAGCCATTGTTGATGTCGTTTCTAATATCTTGCGCTTGTGAAGTACATCTTTCAAAGGATTGTCATTATTCATTTTATAGTCAAACTGAATTGATAAAAATAATGTATTAAGTATATTAGACTTGTACATTTAGTTTGCTTTTCTGGCTATCACCAATCATTAGAACCAAAGACAACAGTGAGGCAAGCTTTTATTTATTTTTATTATTTTACAACACGGTGAGGCAAGTTTTTCATTACATTTCTTTCCTCTCTATTTAAGCTCTTTTTGTCAATTACATCCTAACCTCCTCCGAACTACTAAACATAGACCTATGAAAATGCCTTCTTTTATCGACTGATAAAAATTTAATTTTCTCATCATTTAGCTTGCACGTGACATTTTCTTTATGCATGTCCTTGATTCTGTGTATTCTAAAATTTTGTCATGTTTTTACTTGGTGGGCAATGGATCCTGTGCTTGTCACAAGCTAACAACCAGTGCCCTCTCGCAGTAATTTGGAAATTACGTTTAAGGGCTCAGATCTTGAAATTAGTTATGCGATCCTAAAAATCATAATTATTTTTAAGGATTAAAGTCAATAAGTTTTATGGGACTTATAATTAAGTTTTAGGAAAATCTATATCTATCTGTATATCATATAAATCTAGAGCAAGTTGCATGTTCATTTGACATGAATAGTATGACTTACGTGGGCTTATTTGTGTCCCATTCTAGTTATTACTAAATTTTAAGAATGTTCCAGTTCTAAGTACTAGTGTGGATGTTGTGTGTTATAACTCGTAAGGAGTTTTGAAAAATGATTCATAGCTCATGAAGGATGCGATTTGTTAGAGTTTCATTGCATATATATTTTCTTAAGATTTAGTAATTTTTCATTACACAATGGCATTGTACAATCTATATGGCCGACCCCATTTAGTAGGACAAAGCTTATTGCTCCTGCTGCTGTTGTTTAGTAATTTTTCTTAAAGCCTTTCCGAAAAGCTGATAATAGTGTTGGTCGTTCCAATAATGACATATTTTAATGTTGTTTAGCTCATGTTGTTAGATCTGAGTTCTTAGAGCTATTATTTTTTCCAATACAAAAGATGAAAAAAGATCGATTATCGAATATTCATTGTTTGGGGAACCAACCAGCCAATGTCAGACTGATAATTTAGCTCATAATTTAATGTTGTTTAGCTCAATGTTGTTATGATCTGAGTTCTTAGAGCTATTATTTTTCCAATACAAAAGATGAAAAAAGATCGATTATCGAATATTCATTGTTTGGGGAACCAACCAGCCAATGTCAGACTGATAATTTAGCTCATTATCTTGCAGCACACATTTATTCAGGAATTGGATCAGATTCAGGAACGAGAGTAGTTTTTTGTTTCCAGAACGTGCAAGGCTCGGGTTAGTTAGAGTGATACTGGTGGCTGTTGAAACTGAATTTTCTCAGAGATAATTGGTGGGATTTAGATTCACTCTGTTTTTGTATGTAGTTCTACCTTGATTTCATAAACGAAAGCCGCACATCATTGATGCAGCTTTGATTCACAATCATCATTACCCTGTATTTTCCCCTCCTGTGAACTCCTGCAATGTCATGATTCATGTCTGGCAGAAAGAAATAAATTGCTTTTCACAAGGCTAGTTTTTCCTTCTCCCCTGCCTTATTGAGCACTTACAATATTCAAGAGTTCCTAAGGAATTTTCCTACTTCTGCAATAAGTCATCTTATCGTTGATAAGAAGGGAAAAAAACATCATTTTTATCGATTTGAACGATGATGCTATTCCAGTGTGTATGGTTCTAATTTATCCAAAAAAATAAAAAAAAAAAAGCTTAGGATGTGACAAAAATATTATTATACATGATTAAGTTCAAGATTTCCCTTTGTGTTACCGTTATGTGATACTTCATGCTAATTTTATATTTTTATTAAGTAAACTGAAACGAAGTCGAGATAGTGTGAAATAGACCAACTCAACACCCAATACAACCCTTGTATATTTTCAGATGCCAGAATTTGAAAGCTTGAGGACACAGTCGTAGGATGACCCCCAGTCAAGTTGGGCATGGAAAAGGAAGGAATGAGAATTAGCTCTGGAGCGTAAGGAGTGACAAAGTAACTTGGAAAACTCAATTGGATTCATGCCACAATCAATAATAGCGGCCTGCAGACCACTTTGAGATTTAACCATTGAGATTTAAGAGGATTATTTAAAGAATATTGCGCTACATATGCGTTTTTTACTTTTCTTTTGTTCTTGTTGATTACATTTATCACGAATTCCTTTATATTTTTTTCTCAACTATTTTTTGTCTCTCGTTACGGGTAGCTCTAAAGACAAAATCTTGATATTTCCAAAGTCAGCAATGTTAGTTATTAAAAAAAAAAAAGTTGAAAAAGGAGCCTTAAACTAATGAGAAGGAGGAGGAGGAGAATGGAATGATAAGAATGAAAGAATAGTTATTGCTGAATTTTTTGTTTGAATAGAGGATTCACCTCAGAAACATGGTGACCAAAAATGTGAGACGGCGAATGAGAAACTGGAAACAGAAACAAAAACGGAAGAAAGGAACGAGAGCAGTCGGCCACCAAAAAAAAAAAAAAAACAAGAAGAAGAAGCGAAAAAAAGCATATACGTATAAGGAGTGTTTTGGGGAAGGATCTAAGAGTGATGCTGTTCTTCTTCAGGGTCATCTTTGGGGTCGTCCTTCTTGTCGTCCTCGTGATGAGGGCTAGGGGCATCGTCTTCAGTGGCAGGTTCAGGAGGAGGAGTGCCAGAGCTGGCACTGCGCTTGTGGGCGGCAGCTTGGAGGACATGGTTGTAATTTCCTTTCTCCATGAATAGCTGAGCAAAGTGGTGCCTGCAATACAGGACGCCGTCCAGGGCGGCGTAGGACGAATGGGTCAGAGGGCACCCCGCATGAGCACACCTGAAGCACGACTTGTGGAAGCACTCTCCTTCCAGCGTCATCTGCACATCAACATTCCATCAGTACGCATCCACGCATGCATGCATGCATCTGCTTCCTCATTATTCAATCATACAAATGTATAACACAACCTTCTCCAGAGGATACACTGTCTTTCCACACACGGAGCACTTGTCCTGGGTCCCACTGAATATGGAAGACAGCTTGCTTGAAGTTCTGGACTGTAAACATCAAAACACGCGCCCCATATTTCAGTCCCTCTATATGCTAATTGAGGACGCATGGTCACAATTAATGAACACGCATACGTGAGAGGGATGGCCACTAGTACATACCAGATCATTCTTCTCAACGGACCTTGCTGCCAAATTTCGTTTTCACCGCACAACATACTTCGTTAGACACCTGAGCTTCCGATTGAACAATCCAAGAAACGAGAGAGATGGCACGTATTACCTGACTGAAAGTTCTTGCTGAAATTGCCAGATTCCTTGAAAAGCTGCTCAAAATGGGGTTTGCAGTAGAGGACGCCATCCATCCAGGAGTAGCTGCTCATCTGATCATCATCCAATCATTTTGTCATTTCAAACTTAAACTTGAAGACATGTGATTACAATTTACAAACGTGATAATTATTCTAAGAATATATGCATAAAGGAAGAGAAGAATTAATGTGTGGGGAATATTAAGCATACCGAAAGAAATCCCTTGCAGTGGCTGCACTTGAAGCACGATTTATGGTAAGGAGTACCTTCAAGGGTCATCATGTCCACCACATGGACAGTCTTGTCACAAGCCTTGCATTTATCCAAAGTTCCAGTGAAAGACATTTTTATTTTTCTTTATATTCTTCTTCTTTCTTTGTTTCCTTTTTGTGTCTTGCTTGCTTGTGTTTTTTGATTTTGTTCTAGTGCGGGTTTTCCCTGTAACCCAATAAGTCTGAGTTTCAGAAATAAGATTATTGAATGAAATCAAGAGAGACCCCCCAGACAAAGTCTAAGAATATGTGTGAAGCCAAAGCGATTTTATATCAGATTGAATAGACAAATACGGGAAGCTCATGTTTGAATATGTGGATGATATCCCATTCATTTCAGCGAAACAAGGTTGGTGCTACGACCTTTTCAATGTTGCAAATATGGGATGCACTATTTCTAAATGCCTTTGACTTCTACTACGTACGTTACTCGGTCATATATATATATATATAGTAAAGCCTCTTCCCACAACCAGCGTGAGATTTCAAGAGGAGCTAAAGTTGGGTTGCACAACCTTAAACAAATGATCGTACATATGCACATCTACTTTATCCATCTTATTTATAAAGCAATTTTAATTTGTTTTGTTGGAATTAAAAAAAATTTTAGATATCTATAACTCTTTCTAAATACTTAGTAAGTTTTTTAACTTTGTTCTTATTTAATATACACACTTTATTAATGCATTTTCTCTTACCAATATTTACCCTTCTTTTGGATTGAAGAAAATAGCTAGGAATGAAAGAAAATTAGGAGAGAAAACTCTTAAAAATAGTAAAAAAAAAGTATAATTTTTGGAAATTTCTCCTTTTAGATGTTTCTCATCCCTGTGTTCTTTCCACATTTTCCTTCATCTTAATGGAGTGAAAGAAAAAATTGTGATAAAAATTAACGACATGCCTATAAGTAAAATTAAAAAAATCATTCCATCTACTTTATAAACAGAACCAAATGAAAAATAACTTAAATCTTGTTGGCTTCTTTTATGTCAACTTGCTCTCCCTCCCTCTCTCATATTATAATTTGTTGATGCTAGCATTTATATACTCTTCTTCCTTTCTCTCCATGCTTGAGCCTGGATTTGACTGAAATAATTCCTTTTTAGAATTGACTTTATCCTCTCAAAATATTGCAAAACCTACCAAACCCACAACAATTATTACTGACAAACCTTGCCCAAAAATACATAAAAAAAAATCTTTCAACTAAACCTAAAAAGCTTCATAGATTGGGGCATGGTGGACAGACAAGTTATAAATATGAAAAATAATAAAGTTGGAGGAGGGAGGGTTAGTTGCGCCCCTGTCCTCCCATGTTTACCAGCACAATCATCTCATTTTAATCGGTGTTTGTTATGAGGTCATGCTTTAATCAAATTACAAAACATCTTGACACCACTTTCCGCACTGCTTTTATCATTTCACCCTCCCTATCATAATTATCTAAAGAGCATCCTAACAATGCCCGGAAACTTTGTCTAATTTTATATTAAGTATTTTAACTTTGAAAAAAATCTATTGTTATATACTTATTTGTAATATACTTAAATTTAAATTTAAATTGTAATAAGAACTATACATACATACATGTGTGTGTGTGTTAAAATTAGTTCATGCATGCTTCCAGTTATAATTAAAATACATAAAATAAAATTGCAACATTTATTTAGTTCTTTTCATTTTACTAACCATTGGTTTGTTTTTTTATTTTAAATAATTAAAATTGATATGATTTCACAAAATTTTGTAATTTATTGCAAAAGGAAAGAAAGAGAAGAAAAAGAAAAGGCAAGATGAATCCGTTGCATAGGATTAATTGGATAAGCAAAGTAAGAGAGGGAGAGAGAAGGAAGCAACGAATATATATATATATATATATATATATATATATATGGGAGTTTGAAAAGGGAAGATAATAGTTAGTGTCCATTACCTCCCTTCCAAATTATAAATTTATAATTATTTTAATTTTCTTGAAGGATAATATTAAAAAAACATTATTTAAAAGCTTTATTTTTATCAAATTATTTTATATTTGAGACAATAAAATATTTTTAATGTTGTTTTATAATTTGAAATGGAGAGAGAGAGGGGTGGGAAGGCATTGAATAATGAATACAATGGATAACGAGATTCACATGCATGCATGGATGAATATGTAGCTGCACACCACAATGACTGAAGGCAATCATGTCGGATGAAGGACACATATGTTGAACAGCTGGGTAGGCAGTGTCATTTAATTAAGACAACCAACGCACAGACTACAGATACGGCAGTAATACATGGAGTGCATCCATACGAAATACAGTAAATAATGAGAATCAAGGCACAAAATTGGACGAAGATAAAATGGGCGGCGGGGTTAATTTAATTTCCCAGATGAATTAGTATTTACCCGCGCGGACATAATCATATATATGTCAGATGTCGCTTGCTGGCGCCTCGGACTGTTTCACTCAATCAACTACTCATCCATTATCAAAGGATGCTAATTGAGCTTTTTGCTTGGGATGACCAACGCCAGCCAAACTATTGAAAGGTTGGAATCAGATGCTGAACTCGTTTCGTATGTCCACCACTGCAACAGCTTAACTCACCCAATGCGCAGTCGGGTCTCGATCATTAGAGGAATTAAAAAGCAGCTTCAGCAGAATTGGCATCTTGGTGTTCACCAACCCCTGGAAGATGATGCTTTGGGGCACTTATTCCTGTTAATATAGCTTGCCGTTCGGCTCCGATCTTGTATCCCACAAGATGAGATAGGGATAAATTTTGTGGTTACCGGCAACCAATACTTGTGGTGGGACCTCCTAGCAAAAGAGACCATTGTAATTTAAAGAAAATTATGTATAAATCTCATAGATCATACTTATTTACAAGAATGTCTCACAAAATTTTTAAAATTAGAGTAATTATTTAATATTACCCTTATTTGTAATGGATAATTGTATTAATTATTAAATATGTGAAATTAAAGTTGCCATAAAAAGTAGAAGTTATAATAGTAAATTGTTAATGAAGTAATTCAAAATAATTAGTGTTAAATTTTATTTGTAATACATGATCAATTTAACTATTAAATATATGAAATTATAATTATAAAATATTAAAGTAATAGTCATAAATTATTGATGAGGTAGTATTGTAAACAATTAGTGATAAACTTTATTAGTAACGCATGATCGGTTTAACTATTAGGTATGAGAAATTTTAGCTATAAAATGTTGAAGTGATAATTGTAAATTATTAATAAATTAATTTTATATAATTAATATCAAACATGTAATGTATGATCATTTTAACTATTAAATATATGAAATTAATTACAATTGTGATAAAAAGTTAAAATGGTAGTTATAATTTACTGATAAAATAATTATAAATTACTTAATTAATTTAATATTTTTTAATAAGAGCATTATTATCTTTTCATCTTAATTTCAAACTATACTCAGATTTCAAGAGACCTAACTATTATTTTTAAATAAATTTATTCTACAAGAGTTGTACGTAATTTTCTCTATAATTTATAATTAGAGCCAGTAATTTAAGCTAAGCACGACTGGCTAACCCAAATTTGCCTAAAAAATAATAATTTTTTAATGTCTTGACCTATTTGAGTTGCCCGAGTAGGCCCATGAAAATTCAAACTAAGCCTGATTAGGCACAGCCTTAGCCCGAATACCCAAAAAACATAATTTTTAAAAAACATGTAAAATATAATTAATATTAATTAATTCTTTAACTTTTATGTAATTTTATATTAAAATATCATATATTTGAGTGCATTACTATATTTTTTTAAAAAAAATTAAAAATATTTGTATTTTCATATTTTTATTATTTTTAATAAGTAAAAAACCTCAAAATAATATTTAAAATATATTTTAATATTAATTTTTATATTTTAAGATCCATTTTTTGAAAAATTTTTTGAGTTCTATACATTATTTATGCATCCAAAAAGATATATTTTATATTTTTAATAAAATAAGATAATTAATTTAAAGTAAAAATAAAATTAAAATATTTTTAAATATAAAATTCATGCATGTACGAATTCTCAAATTTAATACTAAATAAACATAATAAATAGAATAATATTTTTAAAAAATTATTTGGTTATTGTTCATGCTAGACTTGATTCAAAATAAAGAATAAACTAGAATAAATACTCCTTGTAAATTGAGGTTAAATAATATAAAAAGTTAAAGAAAAAATAATTTTAAAAAATAATATTTTACTCATAATTATATGATTTTATTTTATATAATATAATGATGGATATTTTTCTCATATTCTTAAAAATAAAAAATATAATTTATCTAGAAGTTATTAAAAATTTTAAACTAATCAGAACAATAATTTTAAGTTAGTGGTTTAACCGTGATTGAATTGAGATCAATTTAATCATAATTAAAATAATTTAATTTAATTAAAATATATAAAAGATTTATATATAGTGGGATAAGACTTGTTGTTGTTGCATCTAAAAGATTTATATATGACCATGATGAGAGCATTATTTAAACAATTAAAACATTAATTTACACATAAAGAAAATATTTATAAATAAATAATACATAATCCAATAAAGCAGTAACAGAGTTATTTAAATATAAAGTTGATAAGTTATTATTTTTTAAAAAATAAAATAATATTTTATGTTTAACAAATTATTTAAAAATTAAAATTGATTCAAAAATTTAAAAATATTTTTAAAAAGTTTCGGATATTTGAGCTATCTTGAATAAACCTACAAGTTTAAAAATATTAGGATTGAGTTTAGTTATGAGCTTTTTAAGAACGATATGGTATTTTAAACTTGATTTAAATAAATTTAATTTGAATTGAATGTAACTCGAGTAAATTCAGCCCGTCTGAATTTCAAGCTCATGTATAATTATCATGCACGTGAAGCGCCATGTCCGGTGCCTTGTTCCTAAAATACGACGTGCGCTGCCAAATTCAATAATTAATCAACGAATACGTGGCACTCTCCTTCGTCCATTACCTGTATTACCTGTCGGCAATCACCAGAAATCATTCCCTACATCCGCACCCACCTTTCGTCCCTACACCTCTGTCGGAACAATGGAATGAGATAAAGTGAAGGAGTATAAAAAAGGAAGATCAAGGGCTGCCAAGGAGGGTTGCAAAGACACATTCGTTACGCGGGATGTCCGCTGCGAGGAGGGAGTGAGTAACGATGAATTCATAAAGCCGCTTAGCTGTATAAGAGGCCCACCCCCACCTTCTCCAGCTCTATCGTTGCTACTCTCATCACAAGTCACAACACCGCCTTGTTTCTGTCGTCCCACTCCAATTCAAATCCATGGCCGACCTCCAAACTAAGCCCGAACCCGCCTCTGCTTCCCTCGATGCCAAGCCCCTCGGCCCCCCTCTCGCCGAGGTTCCGCCGCCCGACGTCGCCGTTGATTCCAAGACTCTTGCCGTTGTTCCCAGTGAGTTCTCTTCCTCTTCCTCTTCCTCGTTGCTTCTCACTTCTCACTGTTCACTAAAATGATTTCAATTAGTTGTTCATTTTCTCTCCGAGGCTGATCTTCGTAGCTCTGATCCACTATCGTTCTGAATATCTGATACTTGATGGATCTGTGCGCTTATTATGATTTTCTCCACATCACAAAACCATTGTCATTGATTTTGGTTTGCTGTAGTTGGCTCTATCATCAATTATTCATTATTTTAATGCTAATGGAAATCCAGCTCACTCTTTCTTTTGGGTTAAAGAGTGTTCCTCCAGTCTCATCTTTGCAAAGGAATTAATTATACGTTTTATACCCCACTTTGCATTAAAAAAATTTTGTCATTAATTATTTTATTCTGATTTTATCATTTCTGTTTTTTTATATACATAAGTAGAGTAGAAGATTAAATAGGAGAAATAAATTATTTTCAAAGTGATGAATTTAACGAGAGTAAATTGTGATATTTTCTCAGAGAATAATTTAACTCTCTCTCGTTTCTTTTAAAAAGTGACTTGTATACAACAATGAAGTAAGTGCTGCCTTCACATATTATCCTGTTATTTTTATATCACAAATAATTTGATTGAATAGAAATCTAAACAAATTTTTTGACTTAGCAGCAATTATATGACCTACTTTCTTCTCAGAGAGACAATTTCTCTCCTTTCCAGCAAAGAAATTTATATTAGGATAAATATTTAAGTAGACGAAGTGAACCACATCATTTTTGTTTTGTCCAATAAAAATATGACATGTATTAAATAGTATTGAATATAAATTAATTTTGATATTAACGATAATATGGAGAGAAAAGATAAGAAATTAAATTTACATTCTCTTAAAAAAATAAAATCAATTAAAAAACTATCATACAAGATTTTATTTATATTATTGAAGCATTTTAATTGTACCTGATTTATTTAAGTATTTTTCTTATAATAGGCCCATGATGGGACCTCAAAATTTAATTTTGTTCCCCACGTTGCGAAAGTCTTTTGTCACTCTGTCTAATATTGCTTTAATTTACAGGAAAAGTTCTAAACTTTCTTTAGGGCTGGCTGATTCTATCTTTAATATATGCAAGCTGGATTGTGCGCATCTTAATTATTCGGTTATATATTTACTTTGTTCTTTAAGATTATTTTATTTTCAAGTGGACTCCTTTCCTCCTCGTGCTGGCAGCTATGCCTAAGTCACTTAAATATTCATCGATATCCCGCTTTATTTTATTTCTTTTCCACGTTTCTCTGATGTATTACTTGTGTGGGAATGTTAATTATTTCAATATTTATTGATTTAAGTTTTCTAATTTAAATCTAATCGTTATAGGTTCTGGCGTTTTCGCTTATTTTGGATGTATTGTAGGAAATTTAGTTGCATAAGACCTATGGCCCCCACTCTTTAGTCGTTAAGTTTTTTTTTTTTTTTGAATGCTGTGTTATGTATCCTATAACCTTGATGTGGTTAATTCATTCAGTACTACACTTGCTAGACCTGCTGAAATTCTCTCCCAAATTTTTTTTTTTTTGGGGGGGGGGGGGACCGTGTAGGGAGACACACTGGAAAAAGAATTCTCCCTATTTTTGGATTGTTGGACATACACTATTGTCTTTTTATGATTCTAGACTTTTAGGGATTGAACAACATCATTTATCATCTTCCATAAAAACTAGTATTTCCTTCTCTCGTTGCTGCATTGTTACACTTCAGTTGGTTGGACTATTATAAATTAACTTGCAAGGGTTCTTATTTGAGATGTAACATAAAATGCATGCTTCTCTAATTGATGTATATAACTCACTTGTCATGACTTCTGCTTTACAGGGCCGGCAGAACCTGCAAAGAAGCAAGGAGGATCCATTGACAGGGGTTAGTTTTAAATTTTTCTGATCTTTCAGGTTATGTCACACTGTCGTTCTTACCAGAATCGGATCCTTGTTAATATTGCATCTCTTGATCATGAGCAAATTCCACATATTGTTGGGAATCTTTTTTTAGAAAAGAGAACAAGAATTTGTAGCTGCTTGGATGACTCAATTTGTAAGCTATCCAATGAAGTTTCTATATGTTCTAGTCCATGGACAGATAGCAAATTCATGCATAGATTTTTATTATCAAATATCCTTATCTCTCCCTTCGTCGTACTACTAACCTTGATTTCAAACCTCCTTCTCATTGGAGTTATAGTCCAAGAAAGCACAGATACGCCGATTTTGGCGGCGTATCCGTGTCCGATATGTATCAGACACAGACACTCGCTCCGTGCGAGTACGTCCGTGTCCGACACGTTTTTTTTTTTGGGAGACACGACGGGATACGGCTTTGACGCGGCGGACACGGCTGCTACGCGGGACGCTGCGTTTTGCGTAAAAAATTTGACTAAATCCTTAATTCGCAAACCATTCAGCAGTTCGAACGTTTTCGGATCCTGCAATCTCTCCCCAGTCTCGTTCGTCGCTCTCGTCCCTGTCCGTGCTTTCTTGTTTGTGCCGTCGTGAACCCATCCATTCTCAACTCGCAAGTCGCGTCTTGTTCTGTCTTCTGTGGTTGCTCAGCTCGTCGGTCCAGTCGAGGTTCTCGACTTCTCGTCCTTCACTCGTCTCGTCTTCTCTCTTCTCTGCCTTCTTGAGTTTTGTTTCAATATCTCACTCGTCTTCTCTGCCAACTGTGATAGCATGAAACTGAAGCATATTTGTTATTTTATTATGTTGTTGCTTTTTTTAAAAGTTTGATTATTATTTATATTATTCATTTAATATCTTGCTCTTCATATGCACAGAACCTGTTGCTCTCTGTTTATTTTAAACTTAGTTTGAGTATAATTCTCAATGGTTCTGGTCCTGTCTTATTTTAATTTATGTCTTTTTTTAAATAAATATGGCTGCAACTAATAATTTTGAGGGAAGTATTAATTCAGTAGTTTGTATTTGGTTGAATTGTTTGCATTTTTAATAGTTGAATTATTATTTATATTTATATAAAAATTTTTATATATCCTTGTACTTGTACTTTAAAATTTTTAAAATTTGCTGTATCACCATCTGATACTCGTACTCGTATCTGTGCAATCTAGACTATAACTTACCCGAAATTTTTGAGGTGTTTCTTGTCACAAACAAAACACAGCATTTACACGTAATTTCAAGCACACAGCTGTTCATTGACTCTTTAGGACATAATTAAATTAATGGACTATTAGCAAAGACCTATAAAATGCATGTATGTTGGTCGGTTCTGAATATCATGTTTGAAGTTATTGTTTGCTTGTCGGTTTCACGTTTCAATGGGACGCATATATCTTCTTTAGCAAGAAGCTCATGTGGTTTCTATATGTTGTACAGATATTGCTCTAGCAGAAGTGGAGAAAGATAAAAGGTTGTCCTACATCAAGGCATGGGAAGAAAGTGAGAAAACCAAAGCAGAGAACAAGTAAGAACTTTTATTTCTTCAGTACTTGTGCTTTGTTTGATATGAGCCTATTTTCTGAGATATGGTTGATCTAAAAGCCGCAACAGATGAATGCCAATACTTATTTATTTTGCTACTGTCTCACAAGACTGAAATTTGATTCTTCAAATGCCAAAAACGAAAGTCCCTGCGAAACAAGACAGAAATGGTCTTTTTGCAGATTTCACATATTCTTTGACAAAGTTTACTTCTATGATCATGTCTTGATCTGTCTTGATAACCGAGTTAAAAAGAGACATTGTGATTTGTAAACAGAGCCCAAAAGAAGCTCTCTACTGTAGCCGCATGGGAAAATAGCAAGAAAGCAGCAATCGAAGCTAAGCTGAAAAAAATTGAGGTAATACTTACCCTGTCGCTCACTGATTCACTATTGTTTTAGATCTGAAAGTGAGAAAGCATTCATGGAGTTTCACTTCAAAGCATATTCGTGTGATGGTATCGAAGGTTTTTTTTTTTTTTTTTGTTTAATTATTGAAAATGAAAATGTGCATGAGCAGGAAGAACTGGAGAGAAAGAAAGCAGAATATGGGGAGCAAATGAAGAACAAGATAGCGTTAGTTCACAAGGAAGCAGAAGAGAAGAGGGCAGTGGTTGAAGCCAAGCGGGGCGAAGAAATTCTCAAAGCAGAGGAATTTGCTGCCAAGTACCGCGCAACTGGAACCACTCCAAAGAAGCTCCTTGGCTGCTTTTGATTCCTTTTTCCTCTTCCACTTTTGTCTGTGGTTTGATATTTTATAGCAATAAATGGTAATTTTGAATTTTGTGCATATGTTTTTTGGGGCTTTAATTTGTTCTTGAAGTTGTTTTATGTGTGTAACAAAAATACAAGGTTCTTGTTTGTACCATCCGCCTCATATAGTGTTCTTTAATGGATTTTTACACGACACAAATCCTCTACTCATGTTATGGCATGGCTGTCTTTTCTTCTCTTTCTCGTCTCTCCTGTTTTGTCCGCTTCGCAAGTCTTCCGCTATAAGCAAGTCACAACTGCCAACTGGCCTGGTTTTACAATCTTCCGAAACACGTAAGCTTTTCATATTTCATGTATCGCTAATCTCAATTTCATCGTATAAAAACTGTTTAATTTAAAATAATCTCCATAGTTAAACCTATTGATATATAGTTGATAGTTAATCCAACAGATGATGCGGCCATCACCAAAGAGGCCAGTTAAAGGTCATGCGAGCACTTCTTTAAAGTTCTAAATTTTTAAAGCAGAGTTTTGGAACAAACTAAGCCAGGTTATCTGTCATTTTGGAACTTTCGTTGCAAGCTACTCTATAAGTTATGGCAGACAAGTGCTATCACTACAAGTTAACATCTCGAAATGATTTTCTTTCTTACTTGTTATCATTTTTTGTCCAACTCACAGAAACGAACTCGTTCCCAGGAAACGCTGCAAGCTAGACAGTACCTTTTTTTTTTGTTTTTGTTTTTCACTCCAACATTAATGTATAATTTTTTTTTTTAAATTCTAATAGCCAATGTTATACAAGAAAGAGAAAATAGCAACCAAGGATCTCAATAACAAATTAATGCCAAGGACCATTTGATTTCAAAATTAAAATACAATCTCTTGACCCTTGATTGATATTAATTTGTGAGGTCAAAAGACCAAATTGTCTCTAAAAGGAGGGCAAAAAGCCACTCTCCATTGTTACTAACAACGTTCGGCAGCAAAATCGTTGAGCCCCTACCACCAGCAAGGTTGCTAGTAGCCAGCCACCGTTAAAAAAATTTAGTAGCCACTAGACCACCAAATCCTTTAATTATATATGCAAAAAAAATATAAGTAATAAATCAAGGTTTTATCTACTTTCATATTATAACATAACTGTATGTTGTACTCATTAATCTAACATGGACAATACAAATTAAAAGTTGTAAAATCTTCAGGTTAGACCAGTAAGATTACCTTTATTAATCCTCCTTAAACTCCAAACATCAATGTAATTATCAGATATATCAATTTACACAAATAAGATCTTAAGTTTTTAAAGTTTTCTCAAAATTAACAACTCATCTTTGCAAGTATAAATCAAAATTAAATTAGTATGTGGAAGCATGGGACCTCTAAAAGGGTCAAAACACTTGCATAAAAGTGAAAACAGTCATTCAATGCAATAGAAGGGCATGCACTACGGCTTGTGTATTTCTGTACCATGCACTGTGACTTAGACATTAGAGCCAATAATTTGGACAAAGCCCAATGAGCTAGCACGAATCTACCCAAAAAATTTAAGGTCAAACCTAAAAAAATATTAATTTTAATGTTTGGGCTTATTCGAGTTGCCCAAATACCCAGATAAAAAATAATTTTTTTAAATATATATATATATATAAAAATAAATATTAATTAGTTTTTTAAGTTTGATGTCAGTTTATACTAAAGTACTATACATATTTGAGGACACTATCATAGTTATTTTAAAAAATAAAAATATTTATATTTTTATTATTTTTACTCAATAAAATATCTCAAAATAATATTTAAAATATATTTTAATATTAATTTTTATAATTTAAGACCCAATTTTTTTAAAAAAAGTTTTGAGTCCTATACATCATTTGTGTATCCAAAAAATATATTATATTTTTTTTATAAAATAAGATAATTAATTTTAAATTAAAAAATAATTTTAAAAATAAAATTTGGGCATGTATAAATTTTCACTTTACTGCTAGATAAATATAATAAATAGAATAATATTTTTAAAAAATTATTTAGTTATCATCCATATGATACTTGGTTAAAAATTAATAATAAATTAGAGTAAAAACCCTTTGTATGTAAGGGTTAAACAATATAAAAAGTTAAAGAAAAAATAATTTAAAAAAAAATTATTTTACTCATAATTACATAATTTTATTTTATATAATATAATGATGGCTATTTTTCTCATATTATTAAAAATAAAAAGTACAATTTATCCAAAAGTTATTAAAAATTTTAAACTAATCAGGGCAATAATTTTAAGTTAGTGGTTTAACCGTAACTGAATTGAGGTAAACTTGATCATAATTAAAATAATATAATTTAATTAAAATATATAAAATATTTATATATAACCATGATAAGAGTAATATTTAAAAAACTAATATATTAATTTATAAGTAAAGGAAACATGTATAAATAAATTATATATAATACAACAAAATAATAATGGAGTTACTTAAGTACAAAGTTGATAAGTTATTATTTTTTATTTTATTCTTTTAAAGTTAACATAATTATTTAAAAATTAAAATTAATTTAAAAAATAAAGAAAAATATTTTTAAAAAGTTTTCAATATTCAAGCCAACCTAAATAAGCCTGAAGCCCAAGGTTATTAAGGTTAGGCTTAGTTATATGAGCTTTTGAAAAGTGTTAGGATATTTTAAACTTAATTCGAATAAGCCCAACCTGAATTAAGCTCGATCTGAATAAGTTCGACCCACTCAAATCACTGGCTTTATCAAGCATCATGCACTGCGACGCCTTGCACAATTTTGACAACAAATGGGGTGAACTTTTGATGTACATTTCTCTGTTTGACGTCCGATTAAGGCGATCTAAGTTTCTATAGAGAGATTTCTCCTACCTCTAGTTAATGATTTTGGTTTCAAAATTAAATTATCTCTTAGTCAAAAGTTGAACACTCATTTCAAAATCACCCTTTTTCACAATTTACACATAACTTGAGTGTCTAAATCTCATACCAAAAGCTAAAGGCTGCAAACACCACCCTAAACACACTCAATGGATGAAATGAACCTATACAATACACCACATCACTAACATACCATATAAAATATATTTTCATTGCTCAACCCCTTAATCACAAAAATAGAAAGGGGAGCTCTAATCACAAATTTCACCAATTAATCATTATAATTCAAGTGCCATACACAAATCTTACTTGCACTAATATTTTAACTCTATTATAGATCTCAAAATCATTACATATGCACCCTAAGACCTAAAATACACAATATAGTTTAACAAAACATATAGTATAAGTATGACACAATCATGAATTCTCTCTAGTTGGCAACACCATATAAGCTATACACATAACAAAATCAAAGTAAATGAGGCATATTAATTTTAGGATCACAGTCCTAAGCCTTAGTCTATTTTCCTTGTACGTGTCCTGATGAGCTAGTCCCTATAATATTGAAGGTAATATAATGAGTACAACCATTCAAGGTCCTTCTAACTTATAATAATGCATGCTAATCAATTTAAATGCAAGTGGCAAGGATATCATATTCAAATCATTTAATGTGTTCAAGAGCACAATTCAAGATTTACATTCATAACAACACATGCTCATGAGATAATGGTTAATGGTTTCATAATACAATTCCATATAAAATTGAGACTAATCACATGATTTGTTTTACTAAGGTCATAATATAGACAACTATGTACCATTTTATCAATATATGTATGGTGACATATCTCTTATATCCTCCTTATGCTTCTGATATAAAACCGCAGGCTATAACATATTAGGATAGTCTATAAATTGAAACTATCTTAGCTAAACTCAAGTGAGAAGTTACTTGATCAAAGTTTTCCAACTCACTTGTAGGTCTCGATTTTTCCTA
Source organism: Prosopis cineraria (assembly GCF_029017545.1). Lineage (NCBI taxonomy): Eukaryota > Viridiplantae > Streptophyta > Magnoliopsida > Fabales > Fabaceae > Prosopis > Prosopis cineraria. The sequence continues at coordinate 19,009 of NW_026555488.1, forward strand.
TTTCTCACATTATGAAGTGTCATTCTTTCTAAACTAGCTTTTTTATTGAACAAATAGATAATTAGATAAGTTTGAGTCCCTTGTTGAACTAGTGGAACAGTTCCTCATTGAGGTGGCTTTTTTTTAACTTTTAAAGACAATTTAATCTTTTAATCTCAAATTAATATCAATCAAAGACTAAGAGGTTGTATTGTAATTTTAAAGTAAAATGATTCTTGACTAATATTAATGTTACTGAAATCCTTGGCTGCTGATTTCCTTACAAAAAATTATATGGGAGAATGCCACAAATACAAAAATATTTTCTATTATAGTACAAATAAAAAGTTGGCTTCTGAAAATTGAGTTTCAAGTTTTTTTTTCAAACACCTTGTACTAAAATGACGTAGACCAATTTGAGTACAACCATGGAAGAATCTGTTCAAGATTATCTACTTTCTTCTAATTTTTTTTCCCTCATAAAGTACCTGATATATTGAGCCTATCTTACGCTAAGGTAAGGGATTTTATGTAATAGTCCAGGAATTTAAGAAAAATTAAATGTGTAATAATATATTTAAATGGTAATTATATCAATTCTTAAAACTATAATGACAAGAAGGGATTGTTACTGTAGTGAAAGATTATACAAATATTATCCATTAGATCCCATATTCGAATCTGTTGAGGCTAGGGAATTTCATTTTTGCCTTTTACTTTCTAAAATTTACCAAATTACCCTCACTCCAATCAGGCATTTTTCCCCTTCTCTCTTGTCTTCTTCAAGTAATTTTCAAAGAGCGAGTCAAATTTAGGACATACACATTCAGTGTTTGTCGAGTGATGAGCACCGACATCAAGAGTAGGAGCAATTCTTACCCTTCATTTCAATTTTATTTAATCCTGCCATTCATTTAATTAATTTTTAAATATTTGTAATATTATATTTATTAAAATAAAAAATATAAATTTTAATATTAAATATGAACTATTTATAATACATTTAAATGGTTGATTTGTAAAATTTATAAATTTTTTAATATTAAATTAAGTCATTTAAATTATATTTAAACTGTACAAAGTCTATTTGTATAGTCAAATTATAAAATTATAAATTTTTTAATATTAAATTAAATTACTAAATTAAATCTATTTTAATCATATTGATAATGAAAAGATGTATTAAAAATTTAAAATTTTATATATTTTTTATGTTAATAAAAATAATATTAAAAAAATTAATTTAAATGGACAATAAACATCAAATAAAACTAAAATTGAGGTCAGAATTGCTGTGATCCGTGATGAGCACCACGTGCTCATCAATGCAATTCCAAACTTAGGTGCTCTGATTTTTCTCTCCCTTCATTCATGCTTCCTCTGTATCTCGGTCTTCCTCCTTCCTGTTCCAACCGTCGCCGACGTGAACCTCCACTCCGTCCGCTACTGATTGACACGAGCTACCATGAACGAGGAGCCTTCCTCTTCCTCCTTTGTCGTTCTGCTGCGTGGGAACGTTGGAATTCTTCATCGTCTCTGCTACTTTACGTCACAGATCGCTCAACCTTCCCAGCCGTCCAGCTTGCCATCGTTGACAGGTGCGACAGCTCCATCCGCCGCTGTTGTGAAGCTCCATAGTGAGTTTTTCTTCCCCTGGTTGTTGTTGTTAGCTGTTTTTGTGTGCCACTATTTTTTCTTCTTCCTCCTCTTTTCGTGCTTGCTGTCTCTGATATGGTTTAAGGGAGTTTAAAATTTTCTCCCTGTTTTTGGCGTTCCTAATTCAAGTGGCTGTGGGAGGTTCATTTTGATGGCCGTCGCTCTTTTCCCCTGTATCTGCCTTCGTCCCTTCCTCCCTATGTCTGCCAATGTGAAGGGAGGTAAAGAGGTCTTGAGTCCACTTTTTTCTTATCATTTCTGTGTGTGTGTGTGTGTGTGTGTCTTAGGACTCAAGTGATGAAGCTACAATTTTTTTCTGCTATTTTTGAACAAGGATGAGAAGTTGATTCAAGATGAAATTTTAATGTTGGATCAAGATGGTACTTAATCAATTTGAATTTTGTAGATTTAAGATTGATATTCTTGTTAGAGGAAATGAGATTTGGGAGGTTGTTTGATTTAAATGTCTACATTGTAAATCTTTGAGAAATGAAATCAAGGAAGAAGTTTGATTCGAGCTTAAAGATTAGTGTATGAAAGGTATTTGGCATAATGTTTGATAGAAGAAACTTTACTTGATTTGTATATTTTTAAAATTTCATTGATCCTTGCAAGTAATATGTTTAATTTGAGTGCTATTACTCTAAAAACTTAAATTGAAGATTATATTTTAATAGAGTATTGAGTTATAGCTTTAAAGAATTTTTATGTCTAAAGTCTTGACTTTAAAATTTAAAATTTATTATAGTTAAATGTTGATATTGGTAGCATTGGAAGTTTATTTAAATTCTTACAATGATTTTAGGGTGTTTGGAAAGGGAGAAAATCATTGGATTTTAAAATTTAACAAGTAAGTAAATAGTATTCCAATTAATTTATCAATAAAATCTCTGTTACCGAAATATTAAATTTTTATGTAGATGATTTGTTGTTGTTGTCGTTAATTATGTTAAATATTGGACATCTGTTAATTAAATTATTTTATTCTATGAAATTATATATACAATTGTGGCAAGAAATAATTAAGGTATGATATGCACATGTATTTTCCTTATGAATTATGTTTTTAAGACTGATGAAATTTTTTTGGCTAGCTTTGAAAATTTTTGGTTACCAAATAAATGCAAAAATGAACCTTACTTATGAAATTTTATTTTGACAACTATTGAATTGAAGTTTGAAATGATTCATGTGAGTTCAATGTTGAGAGTGAAAATTATATTTCAAAAATGACTATTCTTGCATGTTTGAAAAGTGATTTTTAAAGGACTTTAAGTAGAACATTGTTGCTAATGGTAATTTTTTTAGCCCTTAACGTACCATAGTTAATGACTAGTTAGTTTAATTTTTGTAAGCTCTATTCTTATGTTTGTTATTTATAGGTCTCATATCTGCATCTATTTCGTGGCTTTGACCACATCTAGTTAGTTTTCCTCGCAATCTGTGTGTCTATATTTGTTTCATGACTTCAACCACATCTAGTTATCTACTCTCGTGAATTGTATGTCTACATTTATTATTTATTCTATTCAATCCTCAAAATTCTAAATTTTAATTAACTTTTGTATTTGAGATTTCAATGTTTTCAATAATTAGTAAGTGTATTACTTTGATTTACAAATGAATAATTTGTTTTCTTTAAACATGATAGAGTAAAGCAATTTCAGTTCACTCTCATTTTATGGTTATGATTAAGTTTTACAGATTTATTATGTTTATTACATTGAATTACCATCTTTTCAATCATTTTACATAATTATTGAGTTATTATTTTTATCCTTTTAAATTCTCTTTTTTTATGCTATTCACTGAAAAATGTTTTGGTTTTAGATTCATTAGTTGATGTTAAACTTTTTGTTGATTATTGAAGAGTTTATCACTAATGGGAAAGTGGGAGAGCCATAGACTAAGTTACCTTTTGATGCAATTTAATTTATGAAATTGTATTTTGTAAATTAAATTTTAGATGCTCCATGTAAACGATTTAGCTAGAGCCTTTATTTGTTACATATTCTTTCTATTGGCTGAAAAAGACTGAGCTCCTAATTGATTTAAATAACTTGCCTGAAATATTGCATTATACATTTTTGAAAGATCTTATTTACAGAGAAGGTTCTGCCAAAATTTTTATCAAAAAAAAAAAAAATTGAAGCTTTTGTTATAATATAAATAAATATGCTTCAATAATAAAAAAATTTATTAAATTAAAGCTTAAAATATGTGTGTTTGTACACATATCCTTTGCCCATTGCTTTCGTATTTTGAAATGTGACATTTTAACAATGGCCCATACTAATATGAAATGAGCCATGATAGGACATATTTAGGTGAAAGTTTTATCACTAAATTTTATCACTTAACACTACTACATTCCCGAGCTCAAATTTGAAACCTCTAGTTAAATTTGATTCATCTAACAAAGAAGTTATAGCTACAAGCTCTTGAATTTAATTTCTGACATGTAGTCGCATTGGTGGTTAAGAACGAATTTATAGGAGTACGGGTACCAGAAGGGTTGCTGGCCACTACACAAATGTTTACCTCCTTGCAAATGTTTGAAGCCATGCTTTATAATTGGTTATAAAAAATTTATAGCTAAATCTTGCGCCTCGTTACCCCAACTCCCGCCGGGGTGAAATAAAAAAAAGGAAGAATCCTAAATCCGTCACTTTTGGTAGAACTTCTACCCACAAGAACATTGCCCTAACTCATTTTGGATTTTTTCTGAAGCTTGTTGAAGTCTCTTAGATCAATGTTAGGCAAGCTTAAAATATCAAGTACTCCCCAAAAAAAAAAAATTAAAGAGGTGTTCTCGAACAAGTTATTATTTTTTTGTTGGATTGTACTTAAATCAATCGGACACAGACCAATTTCAGTACAACATGAACTCATACGTTGTCGCAAAGTCAGTTCGCTCTGTGCTCACTGCGTGGGTGCGTTTCTTCAAACCATCCTCCATCTTTCATTAGAGGAGAGAAAGGGGGAAGAAATGATGTCGTTGATGTATTTTGATCTGTTTGACTTTTGATATGAATGAATCACCTTTTGAACAAAAAAAATGTGAGAGGAAATCAATCCACAGAACATTGTGCAATAAGCAAGCTAAGTTAACGTTTCTGATACAATATGAATTCCATATGTATATATAATTACTGATTTAGTTAACCCAAATGAGAAACCAAAATTCAGAAGCGCAATCGACGAACAACTACCATCGTTCTACAAGATCTCCAAGCGCGCGCGCGCCTTTGACAGGAAACCCTAAAAGATACTCAACCCAAAACACGCAAACAAGGGGATTACAACATACCTGATAACTATATAACGTACACCTAAAGAGGAGAAATGAAAGAGTTTGCTTCTAAGAAGCTCATGTCATTGTAAATGGGAAAATCCAACAAGAGCTGCAACGCAGTGTCTGACGACTCTTCCAAATCATTAGAGATGGAAGAGTCGTCAGACGAAGCCATGAAAGCACGTGTTGTTGGAGCAGTAGCAACAGTGCACTTGGTGGAAGAGGAGGATCCCGGAGAAGAGACGACATTTATGTTGCGGAAGGCGTCGCCGACTTCGGAGTTCCACAAGCGGAGGAAGAAGTCGGGGTCGGCGGCAGAGGAGTGAGAGGCGAAGAGAGAGGTCTCTTTGGAGAGGCGAGCCTCGGCCTCGAGCCTGGCACTCTCCCACTGAGCCATGTGGCGGGTGGAGATGGAGGCATTGGAGGGAGTAGAAGCGGCAGAAGCGGCAGCTGAGGAGGAGGAGGAGGAGGAGGAGGAAGAAGAGAGAGGCTTGTGGGTTTGAGGGTCGAGTCCCATGCACAAGAGTCGCTTCTTCAAGTGGGTGTTCCACAGGTTCTTTATCTCATTGTCTGTTCTTCCTGGTAGCTGTGACGCTATCGCCGCCCACCTGCAATTTCAGTACATACCAATTATTCTTCATTTGAACAGCTCACAATCAAATTTCTTTACACGTTATTCTAAAACTGACGCTGAACTTGAGCAGGAAGATACCTCACGCCGGCCCATGGGAGTAAAGTGACATGGAAATTAATTACCAGCGGATGAATACCTGTTGCCGAGGATGCCATGAAGCTGTATCACAAGCTTCTCTTCCTCAACACTGAAGGGACCACGTTTTATATCAGGCCTCAGATAGTTCGTCCACCTTAGCCTGCAACTCTTCCCACAGCGAAGCAGACCTGCACACCACAACCACCCTTTTGTCTACTCAATCACATCTTTTATTTATTAGAAGCAATGGGATGGATTTGTAAGAGCAAACCTCAGACTGGAGGAATCGAGTTCTCAAAAAGTGCAGATCGTACCGATAAAAGACCATACATATAAAGGTTGTACATAAGCATGAAAACATGATACCCTATTAGTTGAACTCTTACTTCCAAGTAGCTTCTGGCCTAGTCAAAGAATCACTTTAAACAAGAAAATCTAAAACTGAAGTTTGGAACCATGGGAATGAATCTGGAAAGAAAAATGAGAGATGAAAACCTGCCAGCTTAGGGAGAGAACGCCAGCTTCCATGGCCGCCATTCTTGTTGATGTAATCGACGAGAATCTCATCCTCTTCAGTCGTCCAGGGCCCTTTCTTCAAACCCCTCTTGTCACAGCAGGGTGTTCTTCCCATCGTCGATCGATTATGAAGAGAGGATCCACGACAGATTCTCAGCAACAATGAGCCTCCAAAGTCCAAAGTTTAGGGGAGAGAGGGATGAGATTCAGGTACGACAACAAGCGCGGAATGCACAAGAGAGAGATGTGCAGGGGGGTTTAAATGTTGGGAAAATGGTACGATCATAGAGAAACAACCTTTAGGCGGATGGGTCTGAGCAAATTTGAGTTAATAAGTATCGTTGCATCTGTAGACGACAAGGCGGGATTTAAATGTCGGAAAAGTTGACAAGACCCTTTGCAGATTTTTAAGGTTATTTCTTTAGATGAAAAATACCTATGTATTCTGGCAATAAATGCTCTGTGATGGTAGAAAATTTTACCTCCACCATTTATAAATGAACTGGTGACGCTGATATACACATAATAAAAATGAATAAATTTTGAATCTGCATTTAATATGTATGGATGATGAGGATGGAGGAGAGAAGAAGAGGAAGTAGAAGGTGAAATAATTGATGGTAGGAAAGAAGAAGGGGTTTTCAGCGAGTTTGTGGCTGGCTTGAGCAATAAATGCCAAGTAGTGAGTAGAAGGCAGAAGAGAGAGAGAGAGTTCAGAGAAGAGAGTTTTGAAAATGAGCAGAAGTGGGAAGTGAGGGTGTGGATGATGGCGACGGCATTAAAGGCTGATATGTAAGAAGAGAAAAGGGCATTGATGGCGGATTCTCTGAAGGATGAAACAGCAGCAACAGTGACACGCCCAGAGAAAAGGAGTGAAGAACATCATTAATGGCGTCGATCATATTTATGAGCAGCAGGGTACGGACTCTCTCATGCAATGTCCTCCTTTTATTACTACTCACTCATTACACAATCTCCGTTCCTTCTCGTTCCGCGTTAGATCTTGGGAAAGTAGCGTCCGAGACCACTATCTCAAATTTATATCACACGAGAATTAAATAATTTGATATTTATTCTCCAATATTCTGATCCTTCTTTTATATCAGTTTCATAAGTAAAATGATAAAATTATCTCTCAAATAGTTAAAAAAAAAAAAAGAAAGCTCCACCATCGCCTGCGGTCGGACCCCTCGCTGCCGCCCCTGCTGCCAGCGAGGTTACCGGCTGTTGGTACGGCAGCGATATATTATTTGAAAAATAATTAGTTTAGGTAATTAAAGGAAAATTAATCTCATAACCCTTAATCATTTAATTATATATTTAAAAAATATAACTAATAAATCAAACTTGTAATCACTTCTATATCATAATATAATGATGTGTTGTTAATTTTTAAATGAAACTTATTATTTTAAAAATGTTACTAATTAAACTGACATAGATAATTACAAATTAAAAGCTTTAAAATTTCATGCATTTAACTTTATTAAAAGTCTGAATGTATTATTGTTAATGACGAATAGGTTGTTATCAAAACTCAAATGAATACTTATTGATAAATGACTAACACATATAACTAAACTCTTCTTATTAATTTTTTTTAACTTGTTAAAACTAGAATAGATTGTTATTAATTTTGAATAAATTGTTGTCAAAACCTAAATGTACACTTGTTGTTGTGAAGCGCTTCATTGTACGTGTTTTTCATCATCAATGTTAAGCATCCATTCGGGTTTTGACAACAGTACATTCTAAAATAACAATAGTCCATTTAAGCTTTAACAAGCTAAAAAAATATATAAGATTTGCACAATTATATGTGTTAGTCTTTCATCAATAAGTATCTATTTAGATTCTAATAACAACCTATTTTAAATTAAAAATAATCCATTTAGAATTTAACAAGATAGAAAAGCAACAGTCCATTAGACCTATGCTTTTAATTATCAACTACAAGTATCTATTTGAGTTTTGACAATAATTCATTATAAATTAATAACAACCCATTCGAGCTTTAATAAACTAAGATAACAGATAAGAAGCACTTAATTGTGTGTGTTAGTCCATTATTAACAAATATAAATTTAAGTTTTCACAACAACTCATTTAAAATTAACAACAATCTATTTTAACTTTAACAAGTTAGAAAAATTGATAGAAGGACTTAGTTGTATGTGTTAGTCATTTATAAACAAGTATCTATTTAGTTTTTGACAACAATTTATTTGTAATTAACATCAATACATTTATACTTTTAACAAGTCAAATGCGTGAAGCTTTAAAACTTTCAATTTGTAATTATTGATGTTAGATTAATAAGTAATATTTATAAAATAACAAGTTTTATTTAGAATTTAATAACATATCATTATGTTATGATACGGAAATGGTTACAAGCTCAATTTACTACTTATATTTCTTTTTTACTATATATAATTAAATGGCTTGGTGCCTGGCTTGGTGACTAGGCACCAAACTTTTCAAATGGCCAAGGGTCATGGGATCAAACCCTCCCTTGGCCACTTAAACTAATTATTTTTTAAATAAAATGTTGTTATTGCCAAAGCTTTGATGACATCACTGTCGACAGTGCTCCTATGGTTGACGTCGGCAATCGTAGGGTTTCTTTTTGTATTTTTATTTTTTAAGTACTTAAGGGGCAATTTTGTCATTTTACTTATGAAATGAATACAAAAGAAGGACCAAAGGATTGTAGAGTAAATACCAAATCATTTGGTCCTTATGTTATATAAATTTTACACAATGATTCTTGGATGCTATTTTTTCTTAAATCTTATTTATGAGATACTTTTAAAACATTTAATCAAAATTGAAAAAATTTAAAATTTATTAATTCTCTATAAAAATTTAATAATTTTAACTTATCCTTATTAAATATACATATTTTAATAATATATATTTTCTTTTCAACATTTAATAGAGGTCAAATAAGAAAATTTGTGATAAAAATTTAATGAGATGATTTATAAATGAACCAAAAAAATCTTCTCCCCCTGTAATTTACTCCCTCCATACCATAATGTAAAGCATCTTTTAAAACTTTATTTAGCTCAAAATATAGGGTTTTGATAACTTATGTATATATATATATATATATATATATCTATTTAACTATACCCCTACTTCATTTATTACCTTTAAATCATTCATTAAATTTTAATTATTATTATCAAGATTCTTATATAAGGTATTTAAGGAGGGTGTAAATGAAAAGATATAAACATTTTAAAAAAAATTATAACTAACATTATTTATAAATCATGAATTAGTTAGTTATGACTTATATTATAATTCGAAGAGAGTAGCTTTTTTTAAATAAACAAAAATGCTATAGCCTTAATTAAAACCAACAATGCCGATTAAAAGGATATGTTAAAATCATAATATAAAAAATTCAGGTCCATCGATCTTGTTGAACCAATTAAATAAGTGTTTTAATTAATTAATAAAATATTTTTTAGTAAAAATAATTTAATAAAATATTTTGTGTGATTAACTTTAATCACAATCCAACTATAGTTTGATAATTAATTTTTAAATTAGTGTTTTGATCAATTTTAAGTACCTCATTAGTTAAAACTATAAAGTAGGTTATGAAGTCAGCATCGATATTAATTTCTCTTTACAGATGCTACTATTATATTTTAGTTAACATTAGTTTTCCAAAATATTCAATGATAACATAAATTTTAATCACTAAGTTTTTTTTAATTATCAATTTACTTCTTAAACTTTAACCCGTTTCAACACAATCAATTATTTTTATTAAATCAAAGAATCATAGGAAATGAATAGTACCAAGTAAAAAATTTATAAGGATTGGGTTGTGCAAGCAAATAAATAGGAAAAATATAGTTTTTAGTCCTCCCACTTTAGCATATTTTGTAATTGGTTTATGTACTTTTATTTTATTGTTTCAATTAAATCTCTTAAGTTTCATTTGCTTTTAATGTTAGTCTCTATATTTTTAAATATGACTATAATGATATTAGAGTGACTAGCATGTACATAAACTCTATTACTTATCGTACTGATTTGTTAAAAGTATGAGTTGTATTTAAAAAAAAAAAAGAAAGAGTGGAAGACCAAAAGAAAAAAAGGATGTTAAATCAGAATCTTTAAACGTGTAATAGATAGATAAAGCTTTAGAAGGAAAAAACATACAATTATGACATACAAACAAAAATATTAGTAGCTATTTTGCTCATACAATGTCCAGCTCATCATAATTTTAATAACTTATCAACAAAATTAAATAAAAAAATATAATTTTAGATTCCTATATTTTACTAACATTTTGTTATTGATCTATGTACTTTTTTTTATTTTAGGTCCCTACATTTTTATTTTTTATTGTTTTAGGTCCCTATATTTTTTTATAGAGGGGCTTAAAATAATAAAAAATAAAATATGAGTAAAATATGAGCAAAGTGTGGAGATTTAAAGTTATATTTTTTTCATTAAATAAATAGAGTAAAAATTAAATAGAGTTTTGTATATGTAAGCAAATTTAATTTCATTAGTAACGATAAGGACTAACATTGCAGGCATATAAAAAGAAAAAATTGATAAAAAGGATCTTGTTGAAAGAAAAATTAATTTCAAGGATCAAATGCAATTCAAGAACTAAGAGTAATATTTTATTCATTAAATAATTTGAACAGATGATTGAAATACTCCTCTGTTTAAGCTAACAAAATTAAAAAAAAAAAACAAAGGCTACCTGTTTAAAATATGCATCCCAAACTAGAAGCTTTGAATTCAAGCAATTTAGGGGTGCAAGGTTTTTATCATTTTATTCATTGTTATTTAGAATATGAATGTTCTTTTTATTTTTATTTTCATTAACTTTGATCGATTTAGGGCGAACAAGAAAATAGATAAGTTAATAAGAATGATGGAGAATCTCATCCTTTCGCATCACAGCCTCACAAGACGATAATCGTGTATACACTTCCAGTGGCAAAAGGAAAAGAAATTAAAAAGTAAAATATACCAATCATCTTTTTATTATATCTTAATTACACAAACATTTTTTTATTTTAAAAACTCATATAAAATATTTTAAAGTTAAAATATATGATACGTAAACCTTCATTATATATTTAAAATTCTATTTCTATCCATCTAATTATTAGTTAACTATTAAACTGATTCTTAAATTTTTAATTTAACCAAAATGTCCCTCTTTAATGTAAGAATTATTTAAAAATCTATATTTGCCTAAAAAATATTTTTTTTTGCATGCAACTAAAAAAATATAATAAATACACTTTCAAAATTTTATTATATTATAAAATTCTAATTTTCATCAAATTTATTGAGACTTATTTATTTTTTAAAATTGCTAAATATATATTTTTATTCATCACATAACATAAAGTGTTGCAAACTTGAGAGATTATATAAATAATTTAAATTTAAAATTTGTAAACATGTTTTTTACATTAAATTATGTAACTATCAAAATAATAATATAATTTAGGATTTGCTAGTGTGAGGGTATATTAGTAACTATCAAAATAGATAAGTTTTTAAAATGTTCCTATTGGAGTTAATAGATTCGACTAAATTATGTGTTTTTTAAAATAAAAGGAAAGTTTGTGTGATTAAGGCAAAGTAGAAAGGTAGTGAGAATATTTTACTCAATCATATACTGCACTCCTATTAAGAAGAAAAATGTTACCCGAACTGGTACGTCTGAAAGGCTAATAATGGGTAGTTTATTTAATATTTTATATTTCAGCTCCAAAAGTAATAGCAAATGAGGTCGGGTTTCCATAATTTCTATTTATCAAGATAATTTAGACATTAATAAATTTATTAGGTAACTTTCAGTATACCAGGTCAGGCAAAATCTTGACGAAAATTTGGATGGAGCAGTGGTATTTTTTTTTTTTTTATAACAACAAGAAGAAATGTATGAGACAATGAGTCTGGAAGCTAAAAACCTGAAGACAATAGTTAATTATGGGAGTGGTACAAAATCATATTTCTTCAGTTTAAAAATATAAAATATTTTTTAAGAAGTTAGATGTTAAAAAATATAAAATATTTTTAATTTTTTAAAGTATAATTATTTTTTTTAAAATTTTCCTATTGATAATGACTATATTTATTGTAAGGTGTTTAATAAAAATAAATATAAAAAATAAAATTAATTAAAAAATAAATAACTATTTTATTAAAAAATAAAATTTAATTAAAATATTTTATATTTTTATACAGAGGGTGTATGCCTTATGCTTGATACCTTTGGCATACAAAATTTCAGAAAAATGAATGTGCGAGTGCGTGTGTTTGTGTGTGATAGCGAGACAAAAGGGGTCGCATCAACCTAATATATATATATTTGATTCGTCACCTCAAATAAAAAAATAGTTTATGTTGTTATTTCTTTATTATTTTTCATTACACATAAATCTTTATTTGCCAATATAGCTTGAAATAACAAAATAGACGTAACTTTGTTGCTTTCATCTATTTAATTAGCGAGTAAAAATCTCTTTCAATAGAGTTTCCCCCAAAAAAAATTAATTTAAATTCTTTGACCTATGATACATAATTAATTTAAGGTTTCCAAGAAGTTGAGAATAATAATAAAAAAATTATAACAATTTTTAGCTATTGCTGTGTAAAACTAATCACAATAAATAATTTCACTTGGGTAATTGATCAAAGCCTGATTTAAATACAAAGTTTTTAGTTTGGGTGTAAGATTTCTGACTTGAGATGCATCTGTTGAACAAGCAACTTTTATTTTTTTTTAACTTTGTTGGTTTAAATAGAGGGATATTTCAGTTATTTGTTCAAATTGTTTAATAAATAAAATATTAACATTAGTTTTTCAATTGCATTTGATCCTTGAGATCAATTACCCTTTCAACAGGATCTTTTTCATCAATTTTTTCTATATAAAACTTAAGGGACTTGAAACAATAAATAAAAGTGTAGGAACTAATATCAAAACACGCTAAAAATATAAGGACCAATAATTTTTTATTAATTTTGTTTAAAAATGAAAGAAATTTTTTATTTTACCCATATGTAAATAAAAATGTTTATATTTGCATTACATTTTCTCATAATAAATGACTTAAAGTAAAGGTAATATTGAATAAACTTAATAAAAATTCCATTAAATGATTTATAATAAAGATCATCCACTTTTTTTTTTGAAAATATATCTTATAATAAGAATAGAGGGAGCACACAATATAAGGATAAATTATCTCGTACCAATAACTTCTTTAGTGTTTTTGTGTGCGTAACTCCTTGTTTGTGACATGATGCTCATCATTTGTGGCATCATTGTTGGGACATCGGAGTGAGCTAGTGTTATTATGCAAGTTCTTGTTTGCCCTTTCTAATGCGTGGCATCTTTCTCTAACTACACAGTACTTATATACTCAATTAAGTATATATTCTTTCCAATCCCTATTATAGAACACCTTCTAATTCAATATATATGAGAGAGAATATACTATAAATTTACAGTTTTTTCATTTACATAAGTATAAAAATAAATTCAAACAAAATTAATGATTTAACAATTTTTCCTGATTTCCGGTGAGGTAGTTAGAGATACCTTATAATATAAATTAGGAGTAATAAAATTAATTACTCTTTCAATCCTATTTATAAGTCTCTTTTAGTACATTTCATCAACACCAAGAAAAACTTTAAACTTCATTAAATTTGTTTTGAAAATTTATTAACTTTTCACCTCTACCTCTGATACAGACAAAAAAGAACTATTAATGTGTTTTGTCCTAGCATGAAAGATAGGATTCGATGCCAATGAGGATGCACTGATGTTGTCACACAAAATTAATGAAGGTTGGCGAACAAAGAGAGATAATTCTAATAATAGTGAAGTAATCCACATGAGTTCAGCTGAAGTATTTGTAAGAGATCGGTATTCTGACTCTGTACTTGACCTAGCAACCACAAGTTATTTTTTTGATGACCAAGAGATGATGGAATCACCTAAAAACACAATGTATCCTCCGGTTGATCTTCTATTGTCAGGACAAGAAGCCCAATCTGCATCAGAGTAAGCCGTTAAGAACAGTTGATCAGCTCTTTTCAAGTGAATGCCAAGATGAATTGTTCCTTAAATATACCGCAGGACTCTTTTGACAGTCTTCCAGTGAGTGACTGAAGGATATTGCATGAATTGGCTAAGCTTGTTCACGCTGAAACGAATATCAAGTCTAGTGCAGCAAAGATATTGTAGTGCCCTACTGTTTGACGATAGAGATAAGGGTTATGAAAGGGCTCACCATCAAATTTGGATAATTTTTGACTTGTAGACATTGGAGTTGTGTTGGCCTTGGAGTTATCCATACCACATTTTTTTAGAATTTCAGAAGCATATTTAGCTTGGTCCAGATAAAAACTAGATCCATCTCTATAAACATTGATACCCAGAAAATATTGAACATTTCCCATATCTTTCAAAGAGTGCATCTGATTGAGCTTGGTAATAAATTGTTTTTAAACTATCACCTTTGTTTCTAGTCACTAAAAATGTCATCAATATATATCAATATAAGAATAATCTGAGTTTTGTCCTTGTAGAAGAACAATGATGCATCATTCTTACTATTAACAAACTTCCAGTCAAGAAGAGTATTTTTTAAATTGTCATACCAGGCCCTTGGGTCCTGTTTAAGGCCATAAAGAGCTTTAGACAACTTGCAAACATAGTCGGGTCTCTTAGGATCAACAAACCCTTGAGGTTAAGACATGTATACAGTTTCATTTAACAAGCCATTGAGAAAAGCATTGTTAATATCTAGTTGTCTAACAGGCCAATGGAAATAAATAGCAAGAGTTAGAACAAGTCTTACAGTACATGGCTTTATCACAGGCTGAAGGTTTCTCCAAAATCTATACCAGGTTCTTGAAGATAACCTTTAGCCATTAATCTTGCCTTGTAACGATCTAGTGCTCCATCAGAATTATACTTCTTTTTGAACACCCATTTGCAACTACCATATTAAATTGGCGATGTGGTGGTACTAGCTTCCATGTATTATTTTTGATAAGAGCATCGTATTCTGCTTTCATGGCATTATACCAATTTTTAGACTGTAAAGCTTCTTGAACTGTTGCCGGTTCTGGATCTGATTTAGCTACGAGTTGAACTACTCCAACATATAAATACTTAGGTTTGAAAATGCCTGCTTTAGCCCTTGTAACCATTGGATGAGAAGATTGTGTAATGGTTGAAGTGGTAGGTACTGACTCTGTTGGCTGGGAATGTATAGCAGGACTTCCATATAGTGAATTATCAGGTACTGCCAGAGAAGTATTTGACTCAAGACATGCTATATCATCAATACTTGTTAGACTTCTTTGATCACCAGAAGCATCAGTATTGACTCTTGGAGAAGATTGTTGTTCATTATGATCAAATTGAACTGTTGAGTCAGCTCCATAAGACATGTATGACAAATCACTTGATCTAGAAGAACTCATAATAGTATTGATATCAGAATTTGAATTGTCCTGATTGAAGCATTCTCTAAAAGGAAACTCAGATTCATCAAATACTACATGGCGAGATATATAAACTCTGCCATTTGAGTTCATGCACTTATAACCCTTGTGAGATGAGCTGTAACCCAAGAATACACACTTTTAACTCCTGAATTACAACTTATGATTATTGTAGGGTTTTAAATAGGGATAACAAGAGCAATCAAAAGTCTTAAGCAATGAGTAGTCTGGTTTCTTCTTAAACAAGCACTCATAAGGAGTTTGTAAATTTAGTACTGGTGTTGGTAAACGATTTATAATGTAAACAGCACAAGAAAAAGCATCCCACCAGTACTTCAAAGGCATTTTAGCCTAGGCCAATAGACTTAAACCCATTTCAACAATATGTCTATGTTTTCTCTCAACTCTATCGTTTTGTTGAGAGGTATAAGGGCAGGTATATTGAATGGAAATTCCAGCTTGATCAAGAATAGGAACAAAACTCTTGTATTCACCCCCAAAGTCACTATGAAGAATTTTTATTTTCTTGTCAAAAAAATTCTCAACCATATTCTTAAAGTGTTTGAAAGCATTAACAGCTTCAGACTTTAGTTTTAAGGGATAACACCACATGTATCTACTATGATCATCCAGAAAGCACACATAATACTTATAACCTATGGTGGTGGTAACAGGTGCTGGACCCCATAAATCAGAGTGAACTAAATCTAATGGTTGTTTGGCATGAGAATCGGACAATTGGAATGGTAACTGATGAGATTTACCAAATTGGCAAGCTGTGTAGAAAGTAAACTTGTCATTCATCTTAAACTTTTGATTACAATTACTAAGAACTTGCTTAACAATTTTTTCAGAACTATGTCCTAAACGTTGATGCCAAGATTGAAATTAGATAAGCTTTTGCAGGAAATGCATTAGCACATGTTTCAACTCTTATTGCATCTGCAGGGAATTGTGGTACTTGTCTCAACTTGAATAACTTTTCATATCTCTTCCCTGTTACCAGCACCTTGCGAGTCCTTGGATCCTTCACAGAACAACCACCACGATGAAAATCAACAAGAACATCATTATCATTAAGTAAACCATTGATACTTAGTAAGTTCTGTTTACTTTCTGGAATAACTAAAACATCTTTAAGCACAAGATGAGATGATTTTTGTTCAGTAGGTAGAAATCCCTTAACAACATTAGTTATAGAGAGTTTAGAACCAATTCCAGAAACCTTTTTACCTATCTCACCATGTTTGTTTGTTCCATTCTTATCTGGATCAGTATGTGTGATGTGGTGAGTTGCTCCACTGTCTAAGTACCATGAGGGATCACACACAGTTTCAGGAGAGGCGAAATAGGCAAAGAGATCAGATGAACGATTGTTGGATGACTCACCACAAGTAAAGTTCTTATCATACCTATGCCAACAGTCAAAAACATCATGCCTAAATTTATGACAGAGTTGGCATTTTACCTTGTTACGGTTACTGTTGCCATTATTTCCATTTCCATTGTTGGTTCTACCACTTCTGCCACGACCTTTGCTACCTTTATTGCGGCCTCGACCATGTCATGTACCTCTATTTTCACGGCCAGAAGAGAGATTATCATATCGAATGGCAAGATTAGCTATAGCAGTGCTTAAATCACTTATAGGTGTGCAATGCACACTGTCAAGATGATTTTCATAAGTGAGGAGTTTGGCCTGCATTTCAAGCCAAGTAAGACCATCCTTCTCATTGAGTTGTACCATGATAGGAGTGTATTCTGCATCTAAACCAGCAAGAGTTTGGAGCATGAGATCCTCTTGAGAGATAGGATGTCCTGCAAGGAAGAATTAATTAGACAAGCTCTTCATCTTATCAAGATATTCATCCATCTTTAGATTGTTTTTTTTGGGTGCGTTGGAAGTCACCCTTGAGTTGGATAATTTTTGACTTCATTTGAGTACCAGCAAGTTCTTGAATAGAACGCCATATCTGAGCTGAAATACGACAATGAAGCATTTGAGTCTGCATCTCAGGAATCATTATACTCAGTAGCCATCCAAACAGGATTTGATCAATGGCAACCCATTCCTCATATGCGGGATTCACAGTGACATTTTCTCTATTGAGAATAAATTCTTGGGGACACAACTTTGTACCCAGAACATATCCATTCAAGCGATGACCCCTCAAAATAGGTAGGACTAAGGAAGACCAGATGAGATAGATGTTGCGATCTAATTTGACTGAACCGATCTGATTAAGACTATTTAAGAGTGGAACCGATTTAAAGGTCAATGCTGGGATAGCAGGAATGTGAGCATTTGTATGAGTATCGACTGAGAAAGGGTGAGAAAAGGGAGTAAAAGGTGGTAGAGACGTAAAAGGTGTGCAAGGAGGTAGAGTCGATGAAACAAAGGTGGATGCGGTGGAGCTAAAGAGAGATGAAACAGATGAGGACAAGATAGTCGGGATTGTCTGTTGGCTAAAGGCAGGAATTGAAGAAGAAGATGAAGGACTAGTCGATGATGCCATTAAGGCTTTGATACCAAGATGGAAATAATATTGAATAATGTTTTTGGAATTACTTCATCCAGAATTGTACATCATAATAAATAATACAAGGAGAAGGACAGATGGCCTAATTAGATATAAACAGCACAACAAGAAAAGAATATTCTAGACATTATTTACAAGAGGACAGCAGCTGTAAATAATACATATAGACAAGAAGAAGTAAACCCTAAACCTAGCATGTCACTTAGGCCTGCTACTCTTGTGTTTATGGGCTTGTTCTTTAACTACCGTCGCTCTCTTCTCACTGAGTCCCAGATCGCGCCGTCATGCTCCTCTACGAACCCTTGGAACACGCCGCCGTGCCTTCTTGTTTGCACCGTCGTGAATGCATTCTTGGTTGCTTAGTTTATCAGCATCGATTCTAGGTTCTTTTGTTCGTTTACTAGTCTAGTCTTCTCTCTCTCTCGTGTCTCAACTCTGACGATGAAACTGGAAAATGAAATGAGTTTTTTATTTTATTGTGTTACTCACTCTTTATTTCAACTCACTACTCAGTGCTCACGTCTATATTTGTTTCAACTGCTCTATTTTTTTTAACCGAAGCTCATGCTCTGTTCTTACTTCTGTTCCTCTTTTTTAAATTTGACTTTTATTCATTAATTTAATATGTTACATTGCAATGTTCATGCACAGAATCTATGCCCACTTGCTTTCTATTTTTATATTGTTATCATATTATTTTACTCAAATCTCAATCTATATTTTAATAGTTTTAGTTCTATTTGATTTTTGTTTATTTCAATTTTTTTAATTAGATATGGCTATAGCTAGTAGTTCTAGGGAAAGTATTCATATAGCAGCTCGTTATTCTTCTACAAATGAGCTACAAAAAGATGGAACTCCCTTATGATGTTATGTCACTTTGGTGAATAAAAATAGAGACATATTAGGGGTTGGAAATAGATATTAGAGGTGTAACTATTGTAAAAAAAAATTAATGGCTCTTACTCTAGAGTTAAGTGGCACTTGTTAAAAATTTCTAGCAAAGGAATTGCTATTTGTTTGAAAGTTGACGATTATTACCTAGTTGAGATGAGAAAATTACAAGAAGATGTTGATGATAAGATCAAGCCAAAGCAAGTGCCATTACCACCCTCGACTAAAGGTTCATCTCCCTTACATCCTATGACAACTAAATGTAACTAAAGCAAGAGAAGGGCAGTAAATCCATTAGAAAAGGCCTTCCAACAAGGGGCAAGGGAAAATATACATGTTGAAATTTCAAGAATATTTTATATAGATGGTTTATCTTTTCATTTGGTACGTAATTCATATTTCATTAGTTCATATCAATATGTTGCCAATATCATCATTCCTAGATACAAACCTGTTGGTTATAATGCAACAGGGCCCATTGTTATAAAGAGAAAGAGCTCAGATAGAGAAGTTACTTGAACTAATTAAAGGAACTTAGAGTTTGAAAGGAGTGAGCATAATCACAGATGATTGGATAGATGCTCAAAGAAGGCCTCTGATTAATTTTATGGCTATATATGATGGGTATCCCATGTTTTTAAAGGCAATTGATGGATCTAAAGAATATAAAGACAACATTATATGGCTAACCTGATGCATCAAGTGATTAAAGAGGTCAAATCTTAGAATGTGGTTCAAATAATCACTGATAATGCATCTATTTGCAAATCAACAGGTAGACTTATAGAGACCGAGTATCCCACCATTTTTTGGATGTCATGTGTTGTGCATATGCTCAATCTTACATTAAAGAATATATGTACAACAAAGAACATAAAGGCAAATAAAATTGTGTATGATGAATGTCATTGGATAGCGAAGGTTAAAGATGATGTTGTTTTTATTGGAACATTTATCATGTGTCATTCTATACGATTGGCAATTTTTAATGAATTTATGCCATTAAAATTACTTGCCATAGCTTACATAAGCTTTGCATCTACCATTGTTATGCTCAAAAGACTCAAGCTCATTAAAACTTCACTTCACACAATGGTGATAAGTGAAGCATGGAATGCTTATAAGGAAGATGATGATGGAAAGGCAGTCGTAGTGAAAAATTTGATTCTTAATGATTCTTGGTGGGATATGGTTGATTATATACTTTTCTTTACTGGACCAATTTACAATATGCTTCGGATGGCTAACACAAATAAGCCCATACTTCATTTAATTTATGAAATGTGGGATTCAATAATAGAACAAGTGAAGGAGTCAATTTACAAGCAGGAGAATAAGGAGCTTTTTGAGTATTCAGGTTTCTATAATGTTGTTTATAAAATCATTATTGATTGATAGATAAAGAGTTGCACTTCCCTTCATTATCTTGCACATCCATTAAATCCTAAGTTAGTTGTATTACTATTACAATGTTTATCATTCGTGAATTATTTAATTTTGTTCTTAATACTTTTTTTTTGTAAATGTTATAGGTATTATACACCCTAATGGCTTGAAGTGAGTCCCAATAGAGTTCCTCCTCATTTAGATAATGAAATATCATTTGAGAGAGTAAAGTGCCTTCATAGGTACTTTACTAATCTTGAGGAGAGAAAGGCGATCTTCCAAAAGTTCTCAAAATTTGTTGGAAGTTTAGACTTCTATTCATCATTTGATTGCTTGCAAGATAAGTGAAATTTAGAGCTTAAAGAGTGGTGGTTAAATTATGGTTCTTTCACCCCTATTCTTTATAGGCTTGCATTGAAACTTATAGGTCAACCGTGTTCTTTCTCTTGTTGTGAAAGAAATTAGAGCACTTACTCCTTTGTCCACTAATTGAAGAGAAACAAAATCACTCCTAAAAGAGTTGAAGACTTAGTTTATGTGCATACTAATCTTCATCTCTTGTCAAGAAGAGTGAAAAGTATCATATTGGGCAAAATAGAATGTGGGATATTAGTGGAAACACCATGGAGCCATTTGATATTGTCAATAGTCTTGAGATAGCATGCTTTTCACTTGATGAACCCATTTTAGAGCAATAAATTATAGGAGAGCATAGTAATGTAATGGAAAATGAGGATGATGAAATGTGATGTATTTGGTAATACTTTATATTTTGTTGAATTGCTATGCACTTTTGATAGTTGACATGTTGCTTACATTTATATATAAAAATTTATGTATTCCCGTACTCGTATCCTAAAATTTTTAAAATTTACCGTATCGTTGTATTATGCCATATCATATCCGATACTTGTACTCATATCTATGCAACCTAAATAATAACTCAAACTTTGAAATTAAGAATAAATATGTACAAAGACAAATATATGCAATCTAAACAGCCAACAGGCCCAACTCCTATGACTAGACAAAAGAGGGGGGGGAGAGAGGGGGAGAGAGAGAGTTTATAATCAATAGAAAATAGCTATTGAACTTTTCAATTTAGTCCTTAAATATCCATACTCAAAATCATTTCAGAACCATCCCAACCTTTTTTAAACAATAAAATCTTAAAAAATTCTTGACTGCCAAATGAAATTAAGTTATTAGACTCAATGTATACACCATCAACAACGGTATCAAAGTTACAAGGATATTACACCAAATACAAAAATGTTTATCGCTTTAAGTTGGTGCTTTTATGTGAGTGTATACATCATTTTATTATATTCCTTTGCTCTGTTACTCTCTTCAACACTCAACTCATTCGATCATCAGCCAGAAATATTGAAAACATTTGTGCTAAATTCTAGATGTTGCAATTCCACAAATTCAACAAGCCACAAACTTTCAACATCAACCTTACCACCAAAAAATTTAGCAAACCCGTCATGATGCATGCAAAATAATGATAAAAATAATAATAATTAAAACGTTTTAATAAATGCACCTCTGGCCAACGGCTTCAGACTGAGCAATCTTCTTAACCTCGTCAACCACATTGGCATCTGGAGCACCCAGTTGCGTCCATCTCATCCACTATTGTTATTGGTGGTGATGGTGTTGATTCTGCTAATGTTGCTATTCTTGTTGATGATGATGGTACTATCGATGATGTGATAAAAAATGCCTTTGCATGTACTACTGTTGATAAGGGTGTCTTGGCTGAAACCCAATGTTCGAGTTCACACCACCTCAGCCTATGCCAATCCCAAGTGGGGTATCTTGCTCTATTGTTCATTCCACCAATTCAAAAGGAGGGGGGAGTCACAAAAATGTCCCGGAGAATGTACAAAACATCAAAAATTTTACCAACTAGGAAAAGAAGTTGGGGTTTCTGAGTACCAAAAGGGAGGCAACAAATAAATGCTTTTGGAAATGACTTTCAATCGACCTTAAACCTACCAAAAATCTAAGAAGAAAATATGAAATTTTAGGATATTACACCAAGTTGTGAGAACCCAGAAATGGCTAGGGTTTTTCTTGTAGGACCGAATAGAGAAACTGAAGATTGGGAGCAATTTTGAATGGATATATTAAAAAAACAGTGGTAGAAAGAAAAGAAAGCTTGAAAGGATTTCTTTCACCTAGCAATTTCTTAGTTTGTGAGGAAAAGGAAATGGCGGAAGCCAGGTCCTAATAGTAATAAGTGAAATGAAACTGGATTAAGTTAAATAAAAAAAAATGAGAACGATTAAGTCTAAGTTTAAGTATTAACTAATTTTAGACTATCAACAAAGTCTCATGATCCTCTAATGATAAAAAGTCTAACAACTCTAAAAATTTATAAATTCGATTCTTAATTTTACAATTTCATTGTAATGTATTTACAACTTATTTCTAAAATTTTAACAAGGAATACAAATACTCATCCTTAAAATTAATATTTTTTAACATTAAAGATGAGCATTATTGTTCTCAGTTAAAATTTAAAAAATAAATTGTAAATATTTCACGATAAAATTATAAAATTAAAAATTAAACTTATAAATTTTTAGAACAAAATTACAATAATTATATCAGAATCATAATCACAAGTCCTTTTCTTTTTTTTTTTTTGGCCCAATGATCATGAGTCATAAATAATCATTTGAGAAAAATGAGTTTCTATTATTAGTTTAATAATAAACAATTTTATATTGATCTTTATCTTAGAATATTTCTTTTGAGAGATCTTAAATGGAATTATCCTTTTTTTAGCCAATAATCACGAGTCATACCTTTTTTTTTCCTTTCACCTCATAAGTACTTTTTTATGCCCCACAAAAAAAAAAAATTATTTAGACTTGACGTCGGAAGTCAACCTGACCTAGCAATCCACGATACATAGCAGATACATAGCAGCGATTCATTTTAGGAGGAGGTTTTTTGCCCCCCAAATTACTGGTAATTAAAAATTAAGAGAATCACATTTAAAGATTACTTAAACAAATTATTTACAAATAAAAATTAATAATAAATTTCATTTAAAAAAATAAATTATATTCTCATTTTAATAAAAATCTATTTTTTATTAGTTTTAATTTGCAAATAATTCCCTTAGATAGTTCTTAATTGTAATTCTTTCTTAAAAATTCCAATGAAAAGATTTGCAGCCACATATTCTTAGGACTCAGAAATATCAAATGAAGAAGGGAATCTCGTGTAGCTTGAAAAAGGTCAACTAAAAAAATTTGCAATCATTAATCTAACATTACAAAATTCTCCCCCGTGCCAAATTATAAAATAATTTGGAATAAATTTATGCATATTAATATAACACAATAAAAATTTTCTTGGAGTGAAAAGGCAAGCCGCAAAAACTATAGACTTTTAAAAATATCATTATATACTTAATCATTATATTATAATATCATTTTAATTATCTCTTCATTTCAAGAGTAATATTAAAAAAATATTATTAATAAAATATTATTTTTCTCAAATGGCATTATATTTTGAGATAAAAAATTCATCTAAAGTTATTTTATAATTTAAAATATAGAGTACCAAATAAGGGTAAGAATATGGACCTTTGACCCATATAAATTGGCTCATATGTGAGTTGGGTTGGATTCAAATTATTTTTATTATAAATTTAAAAAATTTTCACCCAACCAACCCTTAAAAATTGATTGGTTAAATGAGCTAACCCACCAATTCATTTATCTATTTTTTATAAATTTTTTTAAAAAATATATTTAAATAATAAGTTTCAATTTAATATTCTTTTATAATTTTTTCTAAATATATCAAAACATTAATTTATAATGTTTGTACAAAATATATAAATTAATTCAACTAAATAAGTTAAGCCTAATATGATTTATATCTACAAAATTTTTCTCATTTTTATTTTTTTTAATTTTTTTAAAAAATAATATAGGTTAAATGAGCCAACTCTAACCCATATAATTCATGGGTTATATGATCCAAGCTAGAAAAAACATGTTTTTATTTGAGTTCATTTTTTTCTAACCTAATCTGATTCTTATAACTGATTATTCCAGTCAACCCACAAAACTTGATCCATATTATCAGCTCTAGAACCAAATAAACGTTTACAAATTTATATTCTCTAAATCCAAAAGATTACAAATAATAAAAATCCATATGAAACAATAAATAAATTACCAATTGATCGTCTCTGCAGTCTTGAACTTCCTCTTCCTCCCAGGCGACAGACGTACTTATGCTACTTGTACGGTGTACACCAATGACTACATAATATATACAACAGTCAAATGGTGCTATCCATATTTCTTGCCTTTCTGACAAGAAAGTGCTAAAGGCAGCTTCAGCCCAAAAACTGAACTCTATTTTCATGTCAATATAATTCAAGAGACCGGATTATTGATAGGAAGAGAAGGAATGGCCTCTTGGAAATCTGTAATGCTACTCAAACATGATGGTTTTGCTGCTCCGTAATAGAAGAATGCCATCATTTTTGACAACTCATCTGCATTTCGAATCGCTGCGACCATCAAAGGTAAAAGTTAAGTCTAGTTAGCTGGTAAGAAAGAGGGGAACATGAACTCAACTAAAAAAAAAGTGAAGTTCTTTTTCTGATAAAAATGGAGCATGCAGAGATAATTTTTGTTATAAAAAGCTAATCATGTAGTGTTGAGCTTTAAAAAACTCGCCTTTTATGTTTTTATTCAAGAAATTGATAGCCGATGCAATACTCACTAAAATTTTGTTTGGCAAACAGTGCAGTTTTCTGAGAGAAAATTACACTCCTCTTCGTTATGAAATAAAAATTAGAATTTTGACTCATGAATTACACGAGATGCTTAAAATTTAATATTATTTCATTAAAAATGAGAGCTTAAATGATAATAAATGAGATGAGTGAAAATTTATATTTTATTTTTTATTTTTTAAAAAATCAAGAACGCGGAACCCAAAAAGGAGTTAGCGTGTAACCATATGAACAATAAACAGCTTAAATGACTGGATTGTGTGTGTGTGTGTGTGAGGGGGAGAGAGAGAGAGAGAGATTAGATCAGATTAGATATCTCTGTAAAGGAAAAATAGTACAGTTTCGTCCCTTAAAATCAAAACAAGTGAATTGACACCTCCTTCAACAAAAATAAATTCCAGTAATATTTATTTTGATCAAAATATTTGTACATTTACAACTTAAATAGATTAATAAATATATATTTAACCAATACAAATTATCAGCTAAATAATGTTAAAATAGAAGTTTACGAAATAATTTTTTCAATAAATTAATTTTAATAAAACAAATCAATATATATCCTCGAAGATGTTTTGACAGTCTTTTGATTTCATAGTAGTCTAATTTGGACATTTGCAGGAGGAGGGAATGTAATTTATCATTCTCTCTCTTGGTATGATAAGGAACCGCTATTACCTTTTTCACGGAACAAGATCTTCCCAGCTTTCGTAAAGGTGATTTCCGGGAAGCTTGACACTCGGAGTGCAGCAACAAGTTCAGTCTCAACAACAGCATCAATTGCAACACACTGAAATATGACATAAATTGTAAGGCAGAAAATTATGGATATCATGGAGAAGCAGCAATCAGAGGCATTTATAATT
Organism: Prosopis cineraria; assembly: GCF_029017545.1. Lineage (NCBI taxonomy): Eukaryota > Viridiplantae > Streptophyta > Magnoliopsida > Fabales > Fabaceae > Prosopis > Prosopis cineraria. The sequence goes on from NW_026555488.1 coordinate 45,161, forward strand.
ATAATGCTTTGCTTACTCTTGGCGAAGGCAATCTGCAGTTCCATATAATATTAACAGCCTTCTCCACTTCATATAGAATTCTTTCATTCTCTTCTGGCCTAGAAAATATCAGTAAAAGTGAGCATTTGACTTGAGTTTGGGTATGACTGGAAATACAATATAGATGTAAATCATGCTACAACTCGGCATACACAAATAATATTAGATATTGGATGTTCTGCCTCTGGCACATCAGATAAAGTACATTGAAGAATGGAAGAATATGACAATAAGGAACAACAAGAAGCCTTATCCCACTAGGTGGGATTGGCTACATGAATTAAACAACAACAATAAGAAAGTATAGGAAAAAATATTGGACAAGGGTGCAAGGGGAAAAATATAGTGTAAAATCTAATTCAAGTCAAGGGCAACTCAAAAGATAGAGAGGTGAGGGGAAAATGGAAGAAATAAAGATAAAATAAAAGGAGAAAAAGAAGGGAATGATAAAAAAAGAAGATGTGTGTGTGTGTGTGTGTGGGTATAATAGGTTCAAATTAAAATATTTAAAAACACATTTGTGATTTCAGTAAATTCATTAAATTCAGTGGGTTCAAAACTTCAAAGGACTATGGGGGCATAATATCAAAATTTTATCCCATATCCATAAAAACTTTTAAAGGGTTGAGGGGGATGTTTGCCCACCTCGACTACATGTAGGTCTTGCCCTTTAGAAGAATTTTCTCAAATTCCATGTGTAACTGCATAAAAGGACAAATGCAAGAATATGTACTCTCCTCTCCCCATCCTGAATAAATGAAAATAATAATAAAAAAAGGCCTTTGGCGCATCATTGAATTTAAATTTTAAAAGGGAAAGAAAAGCTAGTTAAGATACCCATTAATTCAATCAACCTTAATTCCAGGCCGTTGACTCAAACCAAACAACAAATTATCCGAATCACAGTCTCTATGATGATCTCAAAAGGTAACAAGTGCACCATACTAATAAACCCCAAAATCCAAAGAAGCTAGTTGATAGAAACAACCAAATGTTCAGCAAATAGAGAAAACTACTTGGACCAAAACAAGAAAACAAGAAAATCAAAAGCCAAAAAGAAGAATTAGCTACCAAACTAAGCAGTTACTATAACTGAGGCTGCAGAGCATGGGTGCGCTAGTGCACATGGTTTTTCTGTTTCATATAAGCTGCAAAGTTAATATGCAAGGACCCAATAAAATGACAGCAAGATAAAACCAACCATAATCAAGAAAAGTTTCGATAACATAGATTTTTTTTCATTTTCAGAATGCTTGTCTCAAAAAGACATATTAGAACAATGAGATGGTTACAAAACATGATCCTTTCAAGTTTGAAAATTCAAAGCTTTTTTAGAAAACAAAGAAAAACCACTGTAGGCATAACCAACCCAACCTAGTTTAGAATTGGCAAGAGTGGGTCAAGCCAGGCCATGAGCTTGTTTTTTTTTTTTTTTTTTTTTGCCCTATATGAACCAAGCTGAGATGAAACCTGACTCGTGTGCAGCCATATCCATAGACAGAGACTGAATGTAAAACAAACCTTTTGTATCGGTTGTGTACAATAATTACCAACGGACTTATGTCTTTGAATACAGTCTCCTCCCATTCTGCAGTTTTTATGTCTTTGATGGGACGTATATAATTATCATCCTGCCATACTATTTCATTATCACTGTCATCATTATCATCATCAACCTTTTTCTTGTTCTTAATGGTAATCTTGTCAAAAAACTGTCCCAAGTTGAATCCCCACCCATCAGCATCTTCAGGCCAGTCAGGATCGTCCTCCTCAAGAACAAGGGGGTAATCCTTAAGAAGCTTTTGCATTTTTTCCTTTTTTTCAACAGGGTCTACCTCCTCTTGAATATTAGGGTGCATACTAATCACTTCTCTAATTTTCTGCCTCCACTCTTGTCTCTCTTCAAGATTCATCAAATAAGGATCATTTTCTTCCAATGGAGGGTGTGCCTCTGTTTCATCATCACTGTCACTAAAATCTTCTCGCTTTTTCTTCCAACTGGCATCATTAGATTTGATTGCTTTAATCCTTCTTGAGATCCTTATTCTTTTGGGTATAGCATCCTGTTTCAAGTTCGATTATTCCTATTAATATATACTTCAGAAAAGAAACCAATGAAGGTTGGCTTAACATTACGCAATTCTATCTAACAGAAAATTGTGATTGCTAGGACAAAGATATAGATGCACCTGTAAAGACAGCCTCAAGCGATTCGGAGGAAGGCCTAAACACTCCTCCCTGGTTTCACCATGTTTCATTTTGGCAAGGTGATATGCACCACAAAATGAATTGAAGGAGTTAAATTTCTTCTGTTTCATTGGCCAAATGAAGTATGATAGAGGCCTACTTACGGAATATTGTAGTGCCATTTCTTGGAGCAAAACGTTCTAAGTGAAATTGAAACAATACTTGAATGAGTGTTAAGTCAGAATGACATTAGAAGGAAAATAGAACCAAAAGAGATAAATGAAAAGTGAAAACGACATAATTTGAGTGTCATAGGTAATTATAGGTAATTACACAATATAAATATGCATGTCCAAGTTAATTTTATGAAGAGTCTCAGCAGATCAAAGTGAAGACTAGCAGGGCATACGTTGCAATAGAAATTTCAATATCTAAACTGCTTAAATACTTATCACCATAAACTCTTGATACAATGTTATCATGCTAGCCATTCCGAGAAAGGAAGATCAATATATGATTTCAAATATTTACTAACCGAACTTTACCTAGCTAAGTTAAGGTTTTTTTTAATCTAGGTGAAATTAAATTCACGGAATGGGCTTGACAAAATGGGGAAAATTTGTTCTTTTCATCTAGATGAAATGAACTTCGTTATTGGCAACATTTCCCCGGGGGGGGGGGGGGAACAAAGCAATGGACTTGACAAAACTGGGGAGAAATAAATGCCAATTGTCTTTTAAGAATTTGTAGTTTTTGTAATGCCAGGACAAGTGTTGGACTAAAACCTCAATATTAACAATTCCTTGAAGAAATGGGCCCCCTTTCATGGCATCTCCGTTGTCATATAAAGCAAGGGATTAGATTTGGATATCGTCCACAATGATATGTACAGCATCCTTTTATCAGATAATCAAATTTCAGATTTACATTTCACCGTTTTACCATATAAATGTGTGTGTGTGAAACAAAAGCCGAAAACATGAATTTAGACACTTGAGAAATTCTCAATAAGCAACGGCCCATTGAATTTATCGACATTAAGAACCAATTCATCAACAAATATATTCGGAGCAGCTCATCCTCCAAATATAACAAAAACTCAGCTAACATGAATTCCAAACAACAGCTACATCACTTCTTCACAAAACAAAACCCCGCCAAAAGCAAACACTTGAAAACGAATTAAACCCATCCAATTGCGCAAACAGAAAAAGATAAGCACAACTTCAGTAATAAATGAAAAAAGTAGGGATGAAAAGAACATGGTTGAAAACAGCGCGAAGATGAATTTAATGGCTTTTCAGCGGTGGAAGTGGAACTACCTGTGCTTGGGCGGCGATTCCGGTTCAATACATTCACAGAGAAGAGCCAAAATTCATTTAAAAAGAAGAAGCGAAATGTCTTTCACACTAGAGAGCAGGAAAATCAAAGAACAGAAAAAAAAAATAAAAATAAAAATAAAAACAAAACCCTCTGGAGCCCTCCCCACAAGCGTTCCCGGTTACCGTATACCGTTGTCTGCGCCTCCACCTCCACTGCTGATACGACAATCGTTTGGAGCGGGATGCAAAAACGTGGATTTCGTTGTGTCGCTGGAAGAGTCGAGGGAGTACTGCAAACGGCTTGCGTTTTAAGCTCTGGAGATGACTTGACGAGGGAGACCCGGATTTGCAACGAAAGGAAACTGCTGCTCTCCCACATAATGGAAAAATGGCTTTGAGTTGATAGAACTTAGAATTAAATAAACAATTTTCATTACCAAAAAATTAAATAAAAAATTTTAAAATTTAAATATAAAAATATAGTAGATAACAACTCTACAAATTAAACACCAACAAAGTATTTGGCACCTGCACACCTTATTCTTACCAATTAAGTAACCCAAAAAAAAAAAAAAACATATCTGGCTGAGACTACTCAAAAAATAAAAACAAAGAGCTTTATAGTTGAAAATATTATTTGTCATCAGTAAATAATACTTAAACCAATTTCTTTATGTATAAAACCAAACACATGTACTTCGTTAGAAATGGAAACTTGTAGCATAAACTTTATAATTTTTAAAAATTAAAAGAAAAGGCTTAATTTATAAAATTCATCCATAAACATTGACTTTGAATTGTGAGCAAGATTGGGTTTGGTATTTGAAATGTTGGGACTTTGAATTATAAATATATGGAAAAGGCAGGAATTATAATTTATAAAAAAATTAATATATTGTGCCTACAAGAAACTAAATGGCCTGATGAGCAAGTTAAGGATATTTAAAATTTCAAACTTTGGTATATAAGTAAAGTAAGCACACACACAATATGATGGGTGTCATTGTGGATAAGGAATGAAAGAAGAACATAGTAGAAGCTAACAGAATTATTTTCTTAAAAATAATTGTTGAACATGAAACTATCAATATTATTAAGACTTATGCACCTTAAGCCAGGGCGAATACCAATTTTAAAAAATTGTTTTGGAAAGACTTGGAGAGGTTGATTCAACATATACCACAAAGTGAAAAGATCTTTATTAAAGGAGACGTTAATGGTCATGTTAGAAGGGAGGTAGGTCATTATGTAAGGATTCATGGTGGCTTTAGCTTTGAGAAGCTAAACAATGAAGGACAATCTATTCTTGATTTCTCTTTAGTGTAAAATTTGAAGATTGTCAACACTTGTTTTAAGAAGAGAGATGAATATCTTATCACTTATAAAAGTGAAATCTCAAGGTCACAAATTGATTTTTTTTTTAAGGAACACGAAGAAAAGACTCTATAAAAATTGTAAGGTGAATCCTAGAGATGCTTTAACAACATAACACAGGATCCTTATCCTTTATGTATGTATTATGAGTAACAATCAACTAGTGACTCCGAGGATTAGATGGTGGTAGTTAAAAGATAAGAAGCAGGAACTTTTAATTTCAAGAAGAATCTTTTGGTCGAAGGAATTTAGGAGTCATAGGGAAGTGCTAACATTTTGTGAGAGGACATTGCTAAAAAGGCAAGGAAGGTTACTAAAGATGTTTTAGGAGAATCAAAAGATTTTGATTCGAGAGATAAGGAGTCTTGGTGGTGAAATGATAACGTATAAAAAAAGGCCAAACCTAAGAAGGAGTGTTTTAAAGCCATCCATTTGTGTAATAATAATAAAAATTAGGAAAGGTATTGTATGATTACAAAGGAAACTAAGAATAAAGCTATGAGTGAAGCTCGTTCTAAAGCATTTGAAGAGTTTTACAATGGTTTTAGGACAAAAGATGAATAATAAAAAATTTATAAGATTGCTAAGAGTAGGGAAAGAAAATCAAGAGATATGGAATATGTAAGGTGTATAAAAAATGAAGAGGGAAGAGTTTTGGTCACAGATGGTGATATTAAAGACAGATGGGAGGTCTAGTTTTCCAAACTGTTCAATAATGAAGGAGGTTCGTTTAGTAACTTGGAGGATGTAGTAACTCATGAAGGAGAACAAAATTTGTCATTCTATCAAAAGATACGTGATAGTGACATAAAGAAAGCTCTTAAGAAAATGGCAAATGGTAAAATCAATAGACCTGATTGTATCGTTATTGAAATGTGAAAATGTTTAAGTGAAGAAGGGGTGCGGTGACTAACTACACAAGATATGGGTTGCCTATATTAAAACCACACAAGATATGTATGAGAGGATAATAACTAGTATAAGAACGTTTGACAGTGAAACAAAGGACTTTCTTATAAGGATTGAACTACGTCAAGGATAATCTTCAAATCTTCATTTGTTTGACCTGATTCTAGATGTTTTAATTGAGCATATGTAAGAGAAAATTTCTAAATGCATGCTTTTCATAGATGATATAATTCTTATTGTGGAAACAAGAGAAGAAATTAGCTATAAACTTGAGTTATGAAGGAGGATATTGGAGTCAAAAGGTTTCCACCTGAGTAAAAGTAAGACGAAATATTTACATTATAATTTTGATAAGAAGTCAATCAATAATAATTTGAAAGTAAAATTGAGATATTAAATTATAGCTCAAGTGAAAGGTTTAGATATTCGAGAGCTATTATTCAACATAATGAAAAAATTGAAGGAGATATTACACATATATATCTAACAAGCTAAGTGCTTTAATTAGAAAAAAAGCCTAAAAGAGTTATTTGTGATTATAAGGTACCAAATAAACTTAGAAAAGTTTCATCGAACATCTATAAGACCAACTATGTTACATGATAGTAAATGTTTTGCTTTAATGGATAGCAAGAGCATAAAGTTGAAATAGTAGAGATGAGAATGTTAAGATGGATGTGCGAGTACATACGTAAAGATAAAATTCAAAATGAATACATACATAAAAAAGTGGGCATTGCACCTATTGAGGGGAAAATGATAGAAAATAATTTGAGATAATTTCAACATATATAAAGAGGACCACGGGATGCATCAGTGAGAAAAGTGGAACAAATAATGTATAAGGCGTCCTAAATTATAACTTAATCATCATACTAACCATGGTTAATCAAGGACTAACCCAAATGGATTATCCAATACGAGATTAACCCAAATGAATATTTAATATGTATTTTTTTCAAACTATTTAATATAAAAGGATCCCAAGTCTTTAAAATATTTTAAGAATTCATATCATTTAATTAAACCTATACGGAAGCATGATAATAACTATTTTTACTTGCACAAATATTTTAGCTCGTAATTACAGCACAAGCATCAAACCACATTCTCTAAGGCCCAAAATACATTTTTCCCAATACAAAACCCATAATGCAAGTGGATCAAGAATATATTATCCTAGTTGGCAATATCATAAACTAAATACACATATCAAATAAAAGGAGAGAGGCCTGCAGAAGTGATTATTATCACTTGGCCTAATGCTCCTTTCCTCTGTTCTTCTCAGACGAGCTAGCTCCTGTAATATGTTAAAAGAGAGGGATAAGTACAACCACTCAACAATCAAGGTACATCTAAGTTATACAAATGCATGATAATTAATTATGAATGCAAGTGGTTAATAAATTTATCAAGGTCATTCAAACAATCACATTAATAACATGTTAATCACATTAACATTTAACTCATGTGAATAATTTCAAGAATAAAGTCAAGTACAAACTTTGCACAAATGGCTATATATACATTATTCACAAAATTAATACATATTCTCAGTTTCACAATTATAATCATATTCTCAACATAGCCATCAATCACTCAAATGGCATGATAATAATAATATGCAAGATCAATCTCTTCCTTATATCCCCCCTTATTTCTTCTGACATGAAATCCGTGGGCCAACAACTAGAAGGGATCGTCCATGTGGTGAGACTACCCAAAGCCTTAATCATATCATGAGGGGCTACCGGACCAGGGTTACCTTACTCACTTATGAACACAGTTTCCCCAAATTACACACTATGGGATGTCATATCCAAAACTAGCTCTACCCAAAACTCCAGGTAGGCCAGTAGGGTCAAGTCCCTTAATAAGAACAATGCTACAGTACCTTACAAGGTAAGTAGCGGCTATAACCCCTAGGATTATTGGTTAATAGCCAAGTACCATATGAATTTTGTGTAACCACTAACTCCTTCACTAAGGCGAACTCCTACCATATGATCATGCTTATGAGAAAAATGCATTTCAAAAACTCATATATAATATTCAAAATTATCCCACATGCTCATACAATTCATCATTGTGCATAATCCACAACTTATATCTAAGAGTGTACACATAATCATCAACCATCAATCTCATTACTCACACCAAGTCATAATTAATTTGGTCACAAGTCATAGAGTCTCAACAAAGCCACATGCATTACAAACAACCATTTCAAAATTTAGACATATATATATATATTCTTTTATTTCACCAACATAATTAATTAAGTAACATACAAATGCATAAAATAGATTTTCCCTGATTACCTCAACCTTTGAGAGGTCAAAGGCTACCCCTCAAGTTACAACACTTTCAAAACTTTCCAAATTTTGAATGGTGTTAAAAAAAATTAATCTACAATCAATCATATCCCAATGTGTCAATAATATTATTAACACAATTTTCACTCATATTCTAATACCTAAGTATTTATTTTATTTTATTTCATTGTATTTTTAAGACCTTAGTCTTAGCCTCTTGAGTTCTAAAATTTAATTTCATGTATTTGAACCTATCTACTTAGTTCAATAGTCTCCTTCACAATAATTTAATTCAAATAATTTTCTAATATCAAAATTTCCCTTTTTATTCCAAAAATTCGCACATAAAAATACCCAAAATTGTAAACTTGATTTCAAGCCTAGAATCATTATTCTATATTCATAATAATTTATTTCTCATCTCAATTAATTATCTAAATATTAACAAATCAATTTATATTTTCAAATTTAACCAAAAATCTACCTATAGGGATATATGAATAAACTCAAATGCCTCAAATTTCAATTCTATTAACAAAATAATACTTTAGAATATTTATTATACTACCAGCAACCTCAACAACCAAATTTTCTCACTAAAAATTCATCCCTCTTTCAAACCCTAGATTTTCCAAAATCTCAAAATCTGCAGTCTCAGGGAAAAAAATGACTAAGAAAATATTTAGAACACTTACCTAGTCTTAAAATACTTAAAATCTCATCTGAAGTATCCTATTATAAAGATTTACCTTCTAAACAGTTCCTATCGCCGGCGACGCTCTCGCTCTGTTCTTCTTTTCTTTTTTGAACTTCTCTGTTGCGCGCACGTAGAGATGAGGAAGGGATCAAGAGAAATGAAAAGGGCTTGTGTGTTTTAAAATGGGTATGGGTCTTATAGCAATAATTCACACCACTCTTTCGCCTCCCATCTCCTTTTCTTTCTGTTTTTTTTATATAATATTACACACTACACACACCAACGTCTATATTCCTTCTCCTTTTGCTCTTTTTTTTTTGAATATAATATTGCACACTACACACACACCCCAATGTCTATATCCCTTCTCCTTTTCCTTTTTTTTTAATTTCATTCATATCCCTTTTCTCTTTTAATGATAATGATAATAATTCTATTTTCTAAAAATCATAATTTAGAATTTGGATTTATGCTAAATTAAATTCAATAATAATCTCCTAACTAAAATTTATATATCTAAATATTACTCTAAAATTACTCATTTACTCTAAATTAACTTAATTAACCTTAGGTTAATTTTTGGGATGTTACAGATAACTTCGAGCCCTATTAAAAGAGATAAAGGAAAGTTAAAGAAAATACTTTTGAAAGTTGTTGATCAAAATCTCTTGGTTAGCAACATTTCTAAAAGGTTGTTATATGCTATATCACAATAGCATCATATGTGTAACACACCAAAATTTTTTTTTTTAAATAATTTAACTCAACCATAGTTGGGTTACAGCCACCCAACACATTTTTATATCAATAATTTTAATATAAAATATTTATAATTGGCTTCAACTCACACACTATAACATTTCGGATAAATTTTTACCTCCCACATGCCATTAGGCTAAATCACATTTGTCCATCCTTATACTCCCAACAAGTAAAATAAGCAATTTAATAAATTTTCAACACAAGCCAGTTATTTGGCCTTATAATCATGCCATTTTAACCAATCCAAAGTAAACCAAATATTAACATTACAGTCATTCCAATTGTACCAAAAATAGAAATAGTTTGAAAGGCATGATTACATTTATATATTCATATAATTGACAATAAACAAAAAGCCCTATTATTGGCAATATAACACATTATAAATCATAAATTAAATACCCAAAAGAGACAGTGGATCTATACCACTAAGCCTCTGGGACTCCTCCACGTGTCACTCGTAGCTCTTCTCCTGAAAATTGTTAACCACATAATGAGACTCAAAAGTCTCAGTAACCAAAGCCAATTTATGATTGTGTATACAAACAGTTAAGTGTGTGCTTACTAAATGAGAATTAAAAATAATATAATTCCAACAAATATAAAAAATATTACAATACACACAAACAACCATCCTTATATCCCTCCATTAACCTCGAGCCGTAGCCCTCACTCGGTGCTAAATTACCCGGCCAAAGGTAGATTAGCCCGAGCCCTTACAAGCCACCTATTGAGCTCCAATAGGGGCGTACCACGTGGCACATAAATACAACAATAATAGCAAGTCTCCAACACCTCCCACAATAATTAAACAAATTCATAATAAGATTGGCACAATTATACAATATTACAAAATTCATAATTTTCTCAATAATCACCCAATTAACAAGAAGTAACACTAATCACAAATTAAAAGCATGGTACCTTGTGGCTTTTTCAATAAATGTTCTTAAAATTCTCTTCACCACAATCTTCACCAGTAATACAATCTACAAATAACATATTATTTAAATATTAATTTCAATTTTTAAAACTAATAAAATAATTCTAATAATAGAATTAAAAATATAACATAATTAATACAAATCTAGAGTCAATACTATTAAGTAAAATTTTTAACTCCTCTTTTAATTATCAATAAACATTAATAATCTAAAAATCAACTTCTAAACTAATTTCTATTATCAAAATTTTCTTTTTATTTCATAAATTCGTACCTAAAATATCCAAAAATTAAAAATTAAGTCTCTAGCTTAGAATCATAATCCTATAACCATAATAATTCATTTCTCATCCTAAATAATTATCTAAACCTCAATAAATCAACATATATTTTCAGATCTAGTTTAGAATTTGATCCATAAGCCACAAATTCAAAGATCATCAATAAATTTATACTCTAGAACATTTATTATACTACTGACAACCTTAAAAATCATATTTATTCAACATAAATTCATCCCTCTTCCCGATCTTAAATTTTCTACCACTACAAACTCAGAAACTAAAGAAGAAGGATGACTAAGAAAAAATTTTAGAACACTTACTTAGTCTTGAAAAGCTTAAAATCACACCCTAAATATCCTATTAAAAATTCTTACCTTAAAACCCAGCACCGGTGAACTTGGCTCACAGATGTTCTCTCTGCCTCAGCTCACGCACGAAAAAAGGAATGAAGAAATGAAGGAACAGGTGAGTTTTATAAAATTTTAGTGGGTCCCACACTTTTTTTTTATTCTTTTCTCTCTCTTCTTCTTCTTTCTTTTTTTTTTATTATTTTATTTTACTATTGAGGCGGCCGAAAGCATTCACGTTTCTTCCTTCTTCTTCTCTTTTTTTTTTGCATACCTTTTCCCTTTTTTTATAATAATAATTGAATAATATTTTTTTTATTATTTTTTTATAAAATTTTTTTTTAAAATTTTTTTAATTTAGAATTATATCCTAAATTAGATTTAATAATCATTTTCTACTAATTTTCTTACCTCTAAATATTATTATTTATTTTTTTTAAATTTCTATTAACCCAAATTAACTATTAAATTTAAATTGGGATGTTACAATATGATTCATGTATGAGAGAAGTACTTTAGAAAACTTTGAAAAAGAAAGAAACATAGGTTGCCTATATTAAAATTATACAAGATATATATGAAGGGATAATAACTAATATAAAAATGTTTAGCGGTGAAACAAAAGACTTTCTAATAAGGATTGAACTACATCAAGGATAATCTTTGAGTCTTTATTTATTTGATCTAGTTTTAGATGTTTTGACTAAACATATTTAAGAGAAAATTTTCAAATGCATGCTTTTCACAAATGACATAGTTCTTATTATAAAAACAAGAGAATAAATTAGTTGTAAATATGAGTTATAGAGAAGGACATTGGAGTCAAAAGGTTTCCACCTAAGTAGAAGTAAAATGTGTATTGTAATCTTGATAATAATTTGAAAGTAAAATTGGAATATCAAATTATAGCTCAAGTGAAAAAGATTATATATTTAGGAGCTATTATCAACATGATGAGGAAATTGAAAGGGATATTACACATATATAGGATATAAGCTGAGTGATTTAATTGGAAAAAGATTAAAAAAGTTATTTGCTATTGTGAGGTATCAAATAAACTTACGGAAGTTTTTATCGAACATCTATAAAACCAACTATATTATATGATAGTGAATGTTGAGCTTTAACGGGATAGCAAGAGCTAAGAGCATAAAGTTACGGTAGCAAAAATGAGAATATTGAGATAGATATGCAGACATGTATGTAAAGATAAAATTTAAAATAAGCACATATATAAAAAGTAGGCATATACAAAAAAGACCGCAGGAGTTACTAGTAAAGAGGATGAAATAAATAACTTTAAGTCTTGTTAAGAAAGATAGAGAAAGTCAAAAGAGAACACTTTTAAAAGTTGTTAACCAAAATCTCTTGGTTAACACATTTATAAAGAATTGTTATACGATACTCACTCTATCCCAAATTATAAGACACTATTAAAGAAGATTTACTATCCTTAAAAATTAAAAACACTTTGATAAAAATAAGATTTTTTTAATGATACTTTTAATATTACTCTTCTTATATATTTTCTTTTTCAATACTTTCATAAGTGGAATATTAAATAAAGGGGCATTTTTAAAAAACTTATATTTTTGTCTTGAAAAAGTGAGATTGTAAAGTGCATTTAATCGCTTTATTAGTATGTGAGATGTTGTTTAAAAATGTCTTATAATTTGAGACGGAGGGAGTAATCATAATAGTATCATATGATTCATGTAGCCGACTTCACTTAATGGGATAAGATTATTGTTGTTATTGTTGATGTTGACTTTGACAATTCTATTAATTTATAATTTTATTTATTATTTTTAATACTTTAAAATTTTGAATTTATGACTTTAGTTTGGTCATTTAATTCTAAATTCTAAATTTGTAAAAAAGGTTAAAAATAGAACCAATAAAATATTACCAAATAAAAATTTAGGGAAAGCATAATAAAAATTAGTTTCCCTAAAGCAGTATTTTACATATGGAATTGTTTGGGAAACAACTTGGCGGCCTCATTATGATATTATTGATCAAGATCCTTATACCCGATCCCGTGGCATTATAAAGTAGCAAATACGAATACAGGTCTATGTATAAATATATATGAAAAGTTCATGACAATGAAATCAGCTCGCTGCTCGCAAGAACATGTCAATGGCTGACTCCAGCGGGAAAAGCTGTCATCATCCTCATCATCAACTTCAACAATCTTTCGGCATAGCCAAGAGATGCTCCTCTGTTTCCTGCTCCGTCTTCCTCCTTCTTCTCTTTGTTTCCCCCACTCTCATCTTCAACTGGCTTGACCTTGTAAGTCATCCCTCTCTCTCTCTGTACCTTTTGATCAATTCTTTCCATTTATCCTTCAAACTTCTGGATTCGGAATTACATGAGAAATCAACAGCGTTAATTTACCTGTCTTCGGCTGGGAGCTATTCATTTATAGTGCAGGATTCATTTATGATCAAATTTCCGTACTTCTTCGTACTCTTGCATACTCTTAGTATTAGCTAATTTCTCTCCAAAGAGAGAATTTAATCATGCCTTGTTCCCTTTGGAATTCTTTTGAAATTGGGAACAGCTATTAAAGAAAGAACAACTTCTCGAAAAATCTTTGTGACCCATTATTATTAACTTTCCATTGAGATTTTTTCGTGAGCATATCCTTCTTTTCCCTTCTATATTGATCTTCTGATGCATGCGGTTACGGTGATAAGAAAATATATAATGGTTGTTTGATGAACTCTGAAGGTGGGTTTTAGTTAGTTTTTGATCTTTTTCTGAATTAACATAAGATATCGATGTTCGAGCTAAAGTTTCTGGATAAGTGAAGTTTTTAATCAAGAAATAGAGAATTTTCGGTTTTTCTTGATATCCAGCCAGTTTTTTTCAAGTCTTGCATATTTTCTCCCCTCGCATAATATATAATTTGTCAAGAGCAGAAAGACCGCAGTTAGCTTTGAGATTCTTTTCGTTTGATATAATCAAAGGATCTGGCGAGCGAGTCAAATGTCTAGATGTTAAAGTAATATATATCAACCAAAAACATTTTCAAAACATTGATGTCATCAGTGCTAGATATATAATGCTGATATACTAAATTAGTTTTTATAGATAGGGAATAGAGTTGTTTAGGGTGTATATTTGCAACCTTTATTTTTCTTTGGAAGAAATGGACTTGAATTTTGACAAAATATTATTAGCCATGAAAGTTAAAGAAACTTCAACATTTTATCAAAAGTAATGTGTATTTATGTGCATGGGGGGGGCTTTATGCATCACACAGTGAAATGTGCACTATGCATATATCATAATAAATATTAGATGTTATCAAAATGAGTGGTGCTGTGAAAACACAGAAAACAATTCTGGGAGTGAATTACATGAACGGAAACATGACATCGCCGGCGTCAAAAGCATTGTGCCCGGAGCACTTCCGGTGGATTGAGGAAGACTTGAAGCCATGAAGAGCACAGGAATCACAAGAGAGATGGTGGAATTAGGGAAGAGCCTGGCAGACTTTAGACTGGTGATTCACAAGGGAAGAGCCTACGCGGAGACATACAGGAGGCATTCCAAACAAGGGACGTGTTCACGTTTGTGGGGAATCACACAGCTTCTGAAGATGTATCCCGGGAAAGCTTCCAGATCTGGAGCTCTTGTTTCAATGCGGGGACAGGACTGTGGTGAAGACGTCAAGCTTTCAAGGATCGCGTCCTACGTTGTCACCGCCGCCTCCTGTGTTTCATTACTGCGGGGACAACAGCTCCTTTGACATCGTATTTCCTGATTGGACCTTCTGGGGTTGGTAATTATTTAAATCCCTAGGCCTCATCATCTCATCATTCACGGTCTAGGATCTCAAATGGATTAATTCTAATTTCGTCGTTATAATTAATGCGTAGGGGTGAGGTCAACATAAGGCCATGGGAGACGATACTACAAAATATACGGCAAGAGAATGGCAAGATGAAATGGAAGGATAGGACACCCTATGCCTTCTGGAAGGGCACACCCCACCACTTCTCCTACAAGGAACCACCTCCTCAAATGCAATGCTTCCCGTCCACATCATTCCAATGCTCACATATATTCCCTCGTATTTTTTGTTCTTGTTCTATCTCTTCTACGACTGTATTCTAATTCTAATGCATATGAACAAAGAGGAAACTATACAAATTAAACTTTTGGTTCTTCCACGCAGAGATGGGATGAGGAGATTAAACAAAAATTCAGGAATACAAAGCTAGAAAATCAATGTACCCACAGGTAAAATTTCCTAAATTAAAGTTGGCGTGGATCCTATTCCTATGAAACATGTGATTGTTTTAAGATTTAACTCAAAGCTAGGAATATTACTTTAAAATCAGCTGATCATAGTTCTTTTATTGGTCAAAGTTAACTGTTGTGTTGAATTTTGATGTGAAGGTACAAAATTTATGCAGAAGGAGTAACGTGGTCAGTGAGCCAAAAGTACATACTAGCATGCGACTCCATGACCATGTTCATAGAACCCAAGTACTATGACTTCTATTCAAGAAGCTTGATTCCGTGGCGGCATTACTGGCCCATCAGCACCAAAAATATGTGCCAAGATATTAAGTCTGCGGTTGACTGGGGCAATTCCCATCCCGATCAAGTCCATGTTCTCTCAAATCATATTAGTTTCTGGTTAACGTGAATATATATTATATATATACACACACATTGAACAGATGAATTAATGAATGGATATTGTGTATGTAGGCACAAAAAATAGGGAGAGATGGAACGAAATAGTGGAAGAGAAGGTGAAGATGAAGCTGGTGTATGATTATATGTTTCACGTTCTGAGAGAATATGCGAGTCTGATGAGATTCAAGGCGAGAATACCAGAAAGAGCCGTGGAGGTTTGCACACAAGTAGAGGATTGTCACATGGAAGGTGTGTGGGAAGAGTTTTTGAATGAATCGAGGGTCGAGTCACCAAGTGTAGAACCAGCATGTGACTTACCTCCTCCATAAAGCTGGGGACAAAAGTGATCGTGTACACACACACACACACAGGAATAATTGTGACAATAAAAGAAATAAACATTATACCTAGCTAGTCGTATCCTTTTACATATATATTTCTGTCTCACACTAAGCAGGACGTCTGATCAAATGGTTGATGAGAGTGTGCTGTCATTTTCTATGAACATGTGACAATATCACTATTCAAACATAACATTATGCCCACAGTGATGTGATTATGGAAGCGTATCATCTCTGATATGGCCTCAAATAAAAGGACCTTATATGAGGAGTAGGACGGACGGGGAATGATTTTTCCACAACTGCACATCTCTCCTGTGTGTTGAGCACAAATTTCATAAATTCCAACTACTGTTATTTATTTAGCTTAAATTGAACATAATTTTGTAAATTTAATTGCCATTTACTTGTGTTTTTACACAAATGGAGAGAATTAAAATCAGATCTTAAATACAAAAACTAATTATTCCTTTTCAGTCTATTTACAAATCAAACTTCTATAGTTAAACTTCTTCATTTACAAATACAGATTAAACTTATAATAAGTACTCTTCTTATCTTATTTATAAGGTAGAAAGAAGAGAAAAAATTTAATCTTATTTATAGAGCACTTTTCAATTCCCAATACTCCTCTTTACATTATTGTCCTTATCAAATAATTTGAATAAAAATACCAATAATGAGATTTAATAACATTTATTAGGGGTAAATGTAGGAACTTATTAAATCTTAAGGAAAACATAATTTTGGCTCCCTGCATTTTGTTCATGTTTTGCCATTGGTCCCTGTACTTTTTTTTCAATATTTTAGATTTTTACACTTTTGTTTTTTAATGTTTAAGGTCCTTTCAAGATTTTTATACTTTGTTCATGAAGAGATTTAAAACATTAAAAATAAAAATATAAGGATCTAAAACACAAACAAAAATATAAGATCAATAGTAAAATGCAAATAAAATGTAGAGACCTAAGTTATATTTTTTCTAAATTTTAAAATAAATTTAATGAAATGAAATTTAATATTTTTCTTGGTTTCGATGAAATATGTTGAAAATGACTTATAAATAAAAGAAAAGAGAGTAATTAACGTTCTCATCGAGGACATATATGTAATTCCCTTTAAGCTAATTAAACATACAATGACTGTAATTTTTTTTATTACTGTTCTTCTCTAAACATTTTTGTTTGGGACATCGTACTACTAAAAAGTAACAATTATCTGAAAGCATATTAATTAATTTATCCTATAATAAATTTTTACCATTAATATTATCAATACGTTAAAATACATTTACCTTGATTCGATGGAATAAAAACATATTAAATGTATAAGGCTTCTAAATCTTCCCTAGTATTCATAATGCTTTTGAAATTGATAAAATAGAATGGAGTCTATTTTAGTGTTTTTCCAAATATGTATATGTGAAAAGTGATTCAAATAGAAAATGAAAATTGAGCTTTTGCTTACTTTTCGAATATCCCATTAATGTATGCCATTCTGGAAGGTGCAAAAGTAACATTAGAATATTCAATCTAGTTTTCCTATGAATCCATATAGAGGTATGTCTTAAAATGATAGAGATCAATAAAGAAAAAGCCATGAAAGAAAATTAAATCTAAATATTTCAAAATTTGGTTATCTTCAACATCTTATAAGTCCATATCCAGCTGGCCTTGTTCGTTGGTGTCATCGTTCTAATTCTGCCTTCGCACGTCTTCTGTTGTTCCTTAAGGCCAGAACGAGTAAAATGAGCAAAACCCTCAAATCCAAGGCAAATTGTGTCTGGGTGAAGGTGTGCACTTTGGGTTTCAATTCTAAATTTTCCGGCGGCGGCGGCGTCGTGGCACACCCTTACCCTCGCTCCATGGCTCTATCCATTGATAATAATGATGTCTCGGTGTGGAAGGGAAGCTTAACGTCATCCATTTCCATTTTATGGTGCGGAATTATTGGTGAACCAGGAGAGAGGGGCCCGCTCAACTGGACCACACCGCGTAATGAGTTGTTCAAAGTTGAACCACTGCTACAAAAGGTTGTTGAAATTTCTTGAAACCGTGTGCGGGGGATTTCAATGCATGTTAGGCTAAATACCTAATTTATTTATTTGATATTTCCATTAACAATGAAAAGTCCGTTGTGAAATCGAGATGCGTCTAAAATTACATTAAAAGTGGGCGGCCGGGCAGCATCAAAACCAGGGCACCCATTCTCCCACTAATTCCTCCAAAAATGATTACCCACACTAATTTCTCACTTCCACGAATAGAATCAACCATTTGGGCGTTCATTGCAATAAACTCATACTTCCTTGAATTAAAGAGAAAATATATATGCAAGTTCGTATAGTTTTTCTTAATTTTAAATTAGATCTCTACAATTTATTTTGTTTTGATTAAATATTTATAGTTTTATCAATTAAATTTTTTAATCTAAAAAAATTAAAATCTTTGAATTTTTATTTAAAAAATAAAATTAAGAACTTTTATATTTTTTAAATGATTATATAGCTTTAGAATTAATTACATAATTTTTATAACTCAAGATTTATATAATTATATTGTCTTTTAAATATTTTTTATACTTATAGAATTTTTATAAAAATTAATAAAAATATAAACAGTGTATAAAATCAAGTTTTTTCTTTGACTAAAAATATTAAATTAAATTCTCTATAAATTCTAAAAGTCTTTTTGTTTGAGAAAAATTAATAATTTATTATTAACTGTAATCTTCAGTGATTAACATATTAATAGATCAAATTATAGGGGTTGATTAAAACAAAATAAATTATAGAGACTTAATTTTAAATTGAAGAAAAGATCTGCAAATTAATTTTCGTTTACCTTCTGCTTAAACATCCCTCCAATTCAATTCCAAAAATATCCTTCATTAGCACAGTCAAGAGAGGGCAAACGGGATGATATTACGTGAAGTGTTGCTCCTATTAGTGGAAGAAGATGACATCTGATTGAGGACATATATGTCAAAAATGAATGGTAAGGATAATTGGGTTAGGGGTTCACAAAGAATCTTGATTACCATTCTAACCAATGGTTTAATATCATCGTTTTCATTATTTTTCTCTTTTAATATTTTTTACAAATAAAATATTAAATAAAAAATATTTTTAAAAGTTTATACTCTTATTTTAAAACAATAAAGTTGTAAATTATTTTTAAAGAGTTTTATTAATATATGTGATTTTTAAAAAAATTAGTTTATCACCTGTGCGTTGCACAGAATGTTACTTTAAAAAAACTCATCCAAGTATTAAATAACAAAATCAGTACATATTAATATTTACATGAGCAAAATAGTTAAAAAAATAGCTTGATGAATAAATAATATGTAATAACTGAAAATAGTAAATACATTACCGCTACAAAAAATAGAATTAACGTCGGTTATTAAAAAAAAACCAATGTTAAAAAAAAGTGTGTGGCATGAAGTAAATAGAAGGGACACATTTCATGTTGGTTATTTAATTAACCAACATGAAAATTACTTACCACATCCGTTCTAAGCAAAACCAATGTGGTATGTTTTATTAAAAAACAAAAAAAATTTTACATAACTTTTCACGTTAGTTTTGGTTGCAACCGGCGTGAAAACAAATTAAAATACAAAAAAATGTCATGCCTTTTCATGTCGGTTCTGCGCGGTTCTTAGCAGAACCGACATGAATATGGCTTTTAACGTCGATTCTCATTAGAACCAACGTTAAAAAGCTTCAATTAAAGCTATCGATTGACAGCTTTTCCTATTTCACATATTTGGCTTTATATGTGTGTGCTTGTTTTAATAATTGATATATGATTATATAGAATAAGTTTTATCTTGACTATTAAGTGGCTAGACTCACTCCTTTCATTTAATATTTTATAGGCTCGAGTTCTGATGCTGAGAGGGAGAAGACTCAGAATATTAGAAATTAGCATATATCCTACTACATGCCTATAAGTGTAGATTTATTTTATATACTAGTATATGATTGTCAATTCTAAATTGTATGCCACCACACTTGTACTATTTTATTGTTGAAAATGTTTGATTTGTATTTTGGGCCCTAAATATTTGTGTATGTTGATATATATGCTTATAAGGCTGAAATACTAGTGTAAGTGTAGAATAAATAAATATTTGAACATGTTTTGATTGATTTGGGCTAAATGTAATACCAATTTGCCTCCCCCTCTGTTATTGGTAAAAAAAGGGTTAAAGAGTGAATTTCTGTTATACTATGGTTTAAGTATGGGTGATGTGTTGTACTGATAGTCTTAAATTTAATGGACATAGTTCAGGTATTAGGAAAAGCTTTTGGCACATGTTAAGGGTTTTGGACACTCATTTGAGTGAAAGTTGTAAAAAGTGGTTAAAATACATTTGGATGTCCAATTTCCCAGTGTGACTTGTTTTGAAAATGAAACTCATACCATTAGTTAGTTCATGTAAGAATTTTCTGTTGACACCTAAGTCATGTCATTGGATATCGGACGGAGAATTAGAGCGCGGAGGAAGTTTCCCGATTTTGCTATCAAATGATAACAAAATTTGTTGAATTTTCATACAACATGTCGTGGTGCATGGCGCCTAAGCTATAGCGCGTGGCACAGAGAGTAACACGTTATGGTGCAAGGTGCACAAGCCATGACCACATGCTCTGTCACACATTAAAAGAGTTATTTTCACTTGTTTTCGACTTCTTTCACTCCTCTGAGGTATCTCATGCTTCCAAAACTTATTTATATTCTGATATAAAAGATTTTGATTGATTTAAACTCATTTTTATTTAAAAAACTTAGGATCCCTTGAATTTGGACTAAAACTTGGTGATTACCTTTTGAGTTAAGTCTTTCATTACCATGAGTTATATTGATTAATTATATTTAGTAGAGTGAGATAATACACTTTTCACTACCCATAATTAGACACACACACACACACACCGGTGTCTTGTAATGTTCATGTATATGTTAATACACATGCCGAAAAAAGTCATTTAAAAGTAGAATTAGTAATATAGGTCAACTCACGCATTGCGGGTTGCAATTTTTGCTAGGTAAGTTAGCATAACTTGCATCCTGCATGAGTTGTAATTTTGCCAACTCACACAACCCGCCGAGCAGCCAACTTGCTAGTATAAAACATATTTTTTATAATTGTTTAAGCT
>NW_026555489.1:0-66496 GCF_029017545.1 Prosopis cineraria
ATTCTCACCAATGCTTTACCTTTCATTAAAAGCCCATTTCCTTTCAGCCCAAACATAGCCACTGGCCCATCAGTTCAGTTGACAACTCATAATCCAGTCCAAGTACTTCTTAGGCCTATCCGTTACAGTAAGATGGTTCGATGGTGACTCAGACCTAAGTAAAGGATAACAAGGACACAAACACAAACTGTGCAAATACTGAAATTGACTTTTAAATAAGTAAAAAATTTAAAAATTAAGTTTTTAAATAAGTTAAAATTACTAAGACCAAAACAACTAGTTTTCCATTTTATTAACGATTTAAAATACCTAAACCAATATATATATATATATATATATAATAATAAAAATAATAAGTTTAGTTCATTTGGTTCAAGTTTTTAAAATTGAATCGAATCAAATTAATTAATTTTGTCAAAAAAAATATTAAACTGAACTTAATTTATAATTGATTTTGATCAGTTCATCTTAGGTTGATTTGATTTGGCTTGGTATAATTAGTTTGGATTAGTTTTGAATACTATTAAATTATATGAAATAAAAATAATAATCGATGAAACTTTATTGTTTTGTCAAATAACATCTTATGATAACTTTTAAAACCCATACATTCTTTTTACATTTATATCCTTATTTAACATAATATCTCAATTAAATTTCTATATTAATAATATCCTCTAGCATTTATGAAAAAGAAAGGTTTTAATTACATATTGAATTAATGTTAGTTAATTAACAGGATGCTTATATATACTATACCACTTCCCTGAAAGTTCAAGGCATCCAATCGCTCCACTGCAAATACACTTTACTAACTATCATCACCTTCATTTCTGTCATGGACACCCCGAGGAAGCTCGTTGACCAAGTCGGATGTTGGCTCAGACTCTATGACGACGGTTCAGTAGATCGCACCTGGACCGGCCCTCCTAACTTTAAATTACTCACTGAACCGGTTCCTCCTCAGCCTGAATTCCTCAACGGAGTTGCCACCCATGACGTGGTCATCGACGACGTTTCCGGTCAACGTGTCCGGATTTACCTACCGGAGACAAAATCCCACGATAAGCTTCCGATTCTCCTCCATTTTCACGGCGGTGGGTTTTGCATAACCCAAGCCGACTGGTTCATGTACCACCAGTTCTACAGACGGCTCACCCTAACGGCCCGGGTCATTTGCGTATCTGTCTATCTCCGCCTCGCCCCCGAGAACCGACTCCCGGCAGCCATTGATGACGCTTTCTCCGGTCTTACCTGGCTCCAATCGGTGGCAAAGCGCGAGAAGCACCCGCCCGAATGCCTTGTTTCTGCCGACTTCAACCGTATTTTTCTTATCGGTGACAGCACTGGTGGGAACCTAGTTCATGAGGTGGCCGTGCGAGCCGGGAAGCATGACCTGACGCCGCTGAGAGTCGCCGGAGGGATACAGGCGCATCCTGGATTTGTCCGGTCTAGGCGGAGCAAGTCGGAGTTAGAGAATCCCCAGTCGCCGATCTTCTCGTTAGACATGATCGACAAGCTGTTGATCTTGGGGTTGCCGGTTGGCAGCAACAAGGACCACCCGATAACGTGTCCTATGGGGAAGGCGGCGCCGTCGCTGGAGGACGTGGAAGTCCCGCCGCTGCTGGTGTGCGTGGCGGAGAAGGACATGATGGTGGATACGGAGATGGACTACTGTGAAGCGATGAGGAAGGCGAAGAAGGAAGTGGAAGTGTTTGTGAGCAAAGGTATGGGACATTCGTTTTATCTGAACTCAGTTGCGGTGGAGACAGAGGCCGATACGGCGGAGCAAACGGAGTGCCTCATCGGCAAGATCGAAGAGTTCATTGATAGCCACTGAAAAGTGAAAGCTGGTTTCATGACCAGTGGTCGTTGTCTACCACTTTCATCAGGTACTTTTTTCTATTCTTAACTTTTCCCTTTTCAAGATAAGTGGTGTAATAATAAATTTAAAAAATAATGTATGTGATTTTTTTTCCTATTGATTTTGACTTTGGCGTTGTGCGTGATTTGTCGTAATTTATCTTAGCTTATCGGGGTGAATTATGAATTGGTTCTGGTCTTTGTGAATTCGAGAAATACTAGCTATTTATATTTTTTCATTCACCTTTTAGACTTTTAAATATTAATTATATTTTTATGGTTAATTATATTTTATTTTTTGTTTGTGACAGATGAAACTTTAAAAAAAATTATTCAAATTAATATTATTATAATTTCTGATAAAGCTTATAACATTATAATTTATTAAAAGAAATCTTTATATTTTGGATTGTAATTTAAACTTTTTAGTATATTTATGATGGAGTATATATTTATTTTGAATTGCATTATGTTTTTTAAATGATTTAAGAGTTTTATTATTATTTGGATAATTAATTTTTAGAAAGAAAATATAATTTTTTATCTCCAAAAAAATGAAAAGAGGTTAATTTTTAATTTTTAAAATTAACAAAAACATAAAAAATATTATTTTATTAATGAGTTAGCCCGTCAACCTACTATGAATTAACGAATTAACAGGTTGACAGAAATATAACCTATCTAAAATGAGATTTATGTGAACTTACCATGCTAAGCTGGCAACTCATTACAAGCCAACTTGCAAGTCACGACCTGACTCATATTAAGAGCTCTATTTGTGAATGAATTATGGATTGGTTAGGTTTAATTTATTACAGACTCAAGATTGAACTAATGTTTTCACCTCTAAAATGGCAGTGATTATTAGTCCTAAAATTCTCCGAAGGTTCCCTGAAAATATTGCATGAAAGTTGTGACCGTACAATACGTGTGGACAGTCGGTATTAAGTACTAACTAGTCAATTGACATATATGATATATTGAGTGCGTATCATGAAAATTTTGGTTATCGCTGCCAGCGGAGGGATCGGAACGCCAATGACCAAAGCTCCAGCAAATGGATTGTGTGTGCGTGTTTTAAATTTTTTGTTAGTTAATACATAGGGGTATTTTCGTCCATTCAGCCCTTCATTTTCTGATTATTTTAATGCACTTGATCCTTCAACATGCCTTGGTCATTGAGAATAATTTCTCTTCCACAGAGGAATTTCCTAGCAATTTTTCCTAAAACTAATTATAAATAAATACTTCAAATTTCCAAAAGCATTCTAAAGAGCTGAGTTGACTATTAAATTTCGGAGGGATGTGGTAGTTTCCTTTTATGTGTTATGCAAATTTTCATTTGGAGCAAAACTTGTTAATACTTCCCCTTTAAAAATACAAAGCATTTTTTTAGATAAAATGTTAAAAACTATAAGGCATGTTGGGTCTTTCAAGATGCAATTAATCAAGAAATTCTTTTACGGACCCGATACACTACATCATTCATGATCCATCCTATAAAATTGCACCAATTAAATTAAATAAAATTTTATGTATCATTATTTTAATAACTTTATCACTTTATTTTTATAATAAAATGTCTATTTAATTTTTTGTGTTTTCTCCCTTTATTGTTATTAATGTCAAAATTGATGTATATTTAATGCCATTTAAATATTATATTTTTATTAAATAGACTATGAATGATGTGATGTACAAGGTTTATATAAAAATTTCTCGCAATTAATGAAATTTTTCCAAAAGTGTCTTTAACTAAGGGTATCATTAATAAAGTCTTATAACTAAAATACCTATTAAATAGAGTTAAATATAAAAAGAGTGTGCGATTTTAAAGACAAATTGATGTGATTATGTTAAAAATGATTTATATAATATGGGGGGTATTATGCGAGACAACTAGAAATTAATTATTGAATTTAGGAGGGGCAACTGTCTTTTGTGTGACTTGTGATTTATTTTAGGAAAAAATATAAATTTAAATTTCTATGCTTTGCTCGTATTTTACCATTCGTTCTTACACTTTTTTTTCTTCAATATTTTAGATCTCTCTATAAACAAAGTGTAGGGATTTCAGATGAGACTAAAACAATGAAAAACAAAAATATAGATACTTAAAATATAAAAAAAAATGTAGAGACTAATAACAAAATACGAGTAAAATGCAGAAATTTAAAGTTATATTTTTTTTTTATTTTAAGACCAGATTGTTTATATAAAAGGACTAAAGTCCTTGAGACCGATTTTATGCATCTATGATCTTTATTTGTAATAGTTTATTGCATGATCCTCTTTCACAATTTCCCTTAAATCTATTATTTACTAGAATGACGACATGAAATGGCAGGATAGAATTTTTCTATACCAAAGAAAGAAGAAAATTTTTTAATTTAGGAACTGTTTGGATGAAAAGAAATTTTGGAAGAAAATATTTTTTTTTCCCTGTTTTGGAATTTGGATAAGAAAAAAAAAGTAGGATGAGAAAAAATTAGGCATATGAGTATGACCCACAACATTTTTCCCCAACCTTTCTCTCCACACGTGAAGAAAGATTTCCAGAGGAAGCATTGTATTCCACACGTTGCCTCCAATGGCCTCATTTAATTTCATAGCAATATAACTAACAATTTGCAATACAAGCAATATAATTCGAAAAATTTCTTACTCTCATTCCATAATTTTAATAATCAAAATAATATTTTGAAAGTGAAAATGCTAATTTATATTAAAAAAAACAAAACCTGTCAAACATATCTTCACTTTTAATAATTTTCTATTCTCATATTCTTTTTCAATTATTTGCAACCCTCAAAACACTAATTTGCAAGTCAGATTTGTTAATTTGTTATAGGAAATCCATGCAAAAATATATTTAATATGTTTTTCTTTACAAATTAATGAATTCACTTTCATGTTCTTTTTGGAGTTGTAAATCAAGAAATGAGAGTAGCGAACTTTTAAACCAATTTACTAGTAAAAGATATTTGGTCCTCATTCTAGATTTTCTTGATCTTTTGATCCTTATTTAAGTTAAATTTAATCTTTTTGATCCTTTAATATCGCTCTCCTTTAAAATTATATAATTTGTTCATATTGAAAATAATGAAGCAAAAATGTACTGAATCATTTTTCATAACATCAAATTTCCTATACTAATTTTGAAAATAAATTGTTTGCACGAAAAGTTAGAGAACCCATCACAAAGGATAAGAATGATACTCCATTTGATCCTTGTTATAAAACAAATCTAACCATATCACTAGAGTAAGGGAGGAGTGGTTAATTTATTAATTTGTTTGAAAAAAAAATAAACTTCTAATTTCACTCATATTCAAATGCAAAAAATTTCAAATCTACATTAGATTTTCTATCATAATTAATGAGTTCAAATAGAAGTAATATTGAAAAAATATATTCTCTTCGTTCAAAAATGTAAGGCATTTTTTAAAGAGTTTGATGTTAAAAAATATAAGGCATTTTTAATCTTTTGAGGTATAATCATTGCCTTTTTTTTAAAAAAAAGCATCCCCATTGATAATAACTTTATATTTATTGTAGGATGTTTAATAAGAGTAAATATAAAAAGATAAGGTTAGTTAAAAAGTAAGTAACTACTTTATTGAGGGTGAGTTTCAGTTTAAAATAATTTATATTTTTTAACGGAAATAGTAACTAATATATTACCAAGTGTCTTATATTAAGGACTATCAATTTCTTCTATAAGGAGTCTTATGACAAGGACCAAAGGAATATTTCTAATCTCTCACATGAAAAACGAGAGGATTTGCTTCCTTGCCAATATTGAGAATTATTATTTATTATTATTATTATTATTATTATTTATTTCAGATACAAAACATATATAAAAGCAGTACAAATTATTATATACTAAGCAGCAAAATTAGTAATTATTAAAATTAAGGTGATCTTCTGCTGAAGAAGAAGGAGGCGGCTCACAGCAAACACACGAACCGCCGTTGCACTTGTGGACTGAACCCGGTTCAGGACATGGTCTCACAGCACAGAATGGGATGCAATCATTATCCTTCACACATCCACTTGCCTCTTCTTCGCTCCAATATTGTGCTTTTATTTTTGGAACAACTACTATGCACAAATATACATGCAAGAAAATTAATTTGGATTAAATAGCCGACAATACAAAGTTTTAAGATTAAGTCAATATATACTACATAAATGATGATGAAAATAATTTTCTTCATAGTTGAATCGGTTATCAAACTAATCAAAGACATCAGTTAACTTGATAGTGTAGTTGAGACGTGGTTAAATTGATAATAATTACATTATTATGCTTCTAATCATACGTTAACAATCTTAGTTCTTGGGTAAAATATGATAATTAAAATTGTAAGTCTCAAAATACTAATTTAAGAATAATAAAAGGTGACTTGCAAGGTATCAATTTAGACAAATAAAAATATGAAAATCTCAATTATAAATTAGGTATTTAATTCTTTACGATCCTTAAAATAATTTGCAACTGAAAATTTCAAATTTATGACCATCAAAGTTAATATTTATAATTCATCTTTTAAAAAAAAATTTGAGACTCAACTATCATTAAGCTTAACATTTAGGACCTAGTTGTCATTTACCCTAAGATTAAGGTGAAAAAATAATGAAATTAAAATAGTTTCAATATTTATATTTTCTTTTTCAATCATCTTCTCTCACACCCAACTCTTTCTTTTTGGTTTTGATAAAAGGAAAAATATACTAATACATCACAAATAGGCTAACTGCTCTTTTAGTATTTTAACTTTACACAAGGTTTTATTTTAGTCTTTTAATTTTATAAAATATTTTTTTAATCTTTTAATCCTAAAACCATTAATTTTATTGCAAAGAATTCCTACACTTAACTTTTAAATATTGACAAAATGTTGTCACATTTTGACATATTAAATTTATTTTGTTTAAAACAAAAATGATTGACCTCCACTCTATGAAATTATTATTATCAAATATGGCCTCACAGGCATTTCAGAAATATCTTTGATATATTTATTTAATCTCAAGACACTTTAAAAATCTTAGGATAAAATAATTTAATTTTCTTGACCAATTGAACCAAACGTTAGGTAAAAGTATACAAAATCCACAATGCTATTTAAAATTCAACTCCCTTGCAAAATCTCTTCTTTTTTAATATAGAAACAGAGAATATATTTTGAAATCAATCAAATATGTAGTATAAAATTTATAATAAATCATGCTATTTAATACTTATAAAATACACAGAGAAAGAAGAAAGGTATGAGTTTTACCAGATGCCATGAGAAACAAAACCATTAGGCAAGCTAATGAAGATTTTTCCATTTCTTTTATAATTTGTATTTGCTGTAAACACCAGAAACTGTGTTTTTATTTTGTTTTATGTTGAAGGAGAATGTACACGCACGCATGTGTGTGTGTGAGGTAGAGTGAGATAATAGGCGGGGTATTTATAAAAAAAAAAAATCAAATACATTGAATTATTTAGATATACAAGAAATAAATACTACAGATATGGTTTTCTTTAAAAAAGTTTGAATGTAATTCTTCAATGGATTTGAAAAATACAAATTCAATTAAATGGATTTGTATTTTGAACAGTATCTGATAGATTAAATGCTTGCATGAACATAATAAGAAGACTAAAATGTGCATTTGATCATCTAATTTTATTTAAGATTTCAGTTTAATTTATTAATTTTATAAAGTATCATTTTGGTTCTTTAATCTTAACACTAATGTTTTAAATTATTATTTTTTGTGTCACTTATTATTATTTTATAAAATTAAATTTAATATGTTAACATTTGAAAATATTTTGTTAATATTTAAAAATTCGATTTAGACTTTTTTATTGTTAATAAAACTAATAGTGTTAGAGTTAAAAGACTAAAAATATACTTTATAATGTTAAGTGATTAAAATAAAATTTTTTATAAAGTTAAATGACTAAAGGAAGGCATTAACCTAATAAAAAATGCTAATTTTTAAGTACAAATCAACAATTTTTTTAGTAAAAGTATACACTATACAATTATGTCTCGGACATAGTCAGAATTAAATATAAATAATTATTTAAATTTTAGTTTATCATATTATGTGAGGCCATCCTCTTCACTAAACTCAACTCCTCATGCTTGCTTTGTAAATATATTTATTGTACTTGATATAGCATTACACAATCTTATACATACATTACCCAAAAAACACACACACACACATCATTCAAACTACACAGTCTATAATCAAAATTGAATTTTTCTTACCCAAAAAATTGAAATTTAAATTTCCCACATAAAATTTTATTTTAATTAATATATCTTTTATTCAAAAAGTTTCTATCGAATTATTACTTATCCTTTGTCAAAAATCTAGCTTCAATAATCTGATTTATTTTGAGACCAAGTGTCTGGCAAAAACAAAAAAACAAATTTAACTAAAAATTAAGAAGCCATAGGCCATTCATGGTTTTTTCATAAGATATATATTTTGCTCCCCTACTTTTTACTTTTTTAAAAAAAATCAATTTAATTATTATCGTATTCTCCACACTTTGTTCTGTTTCTTGCTTAATAAATCAAGCTTTAATTTCTAGATATAATCTTGTATAAATAAATACTACCAAACTTGATAATATGTTTGCTTAATGTAGCCTTTTATTACCCAAAAAAACTTGCTAATATTTTACTAGATAAAACTTGTTAATATTTTACTAGATAAATTAGTTTTTACGATATGCTCTATATAGATATATTTATTTTATATACAACATAATAAATAATAGATTAGCATGATTAATTCTACTTAAAATAAACATTTTGCAAACAATTGTATTAAAATAAGGGTTAAAGATTTTTTCCCCTTAAATTTTTGAAAGAGCATTGGACACTTTATACTGAAAGGTACATAGGGCAATATATCTCCTAAACAATTTTTTTCAAGAGTAAAATTATCCTTCCATCAAAGACTTGTTATTTTCTTCATTACCTATTGACGTGAAATAATTGTGGGGTTCACACATAGTGACTGCAAAACATTTTGACCCATTTTGACAATTTGATGTAAGCCCAAATGGCTAAAAGTGGCAATGCCAATAGCCAGAATCAGCTTGATTCTAGCAGCAAAATGACTTAGAATGCCTTTTTATCACTATACGTGACCCCACAACTGTTTCACATTAGCAAGTAATGGAGAAGACGACTGGTTTATGACGGAAGGGCAATTTTGCTCCTAAAAAAATTGTTTAGGAGCTGTTTTGCCTCACCTTTCAACATAGAGTGCCCATCATTTCTAAAAAGATTTGGGAAGAAAAATATTCTTTAACCCTTTAAATAATATATCATAAAACAATGTTTAATAAAATATAAGAAATTACAAAACATTTTGTCTCCAATGACTAAAGGTCATTGGTCTGTATGTCAGTATCAAGTCTCTTCTACTAAATCCACCTAGTATGTTGATTTTAAGTTTTTCATTTACTCCTTGTAAGCAAACCAATTGTGTGAAACTTTTTTCATTTCAAGACAAACATGAGAAGTCACGTTTATTACATGCATTTCATAGTATATTAGACTTGGTTAATGCATTCTTTAGTGTTATAATGCGCTTTCTTAGCCATATTTTGCCTAAATGCTGGAGTTTTAGTGCATAAAAGGTATTTTAAGCATATATAAAATTGACTTTCTACCAAAATTCCGCTAAAGCACTGATCTTATGCCTTTAGATGAGCAATTTTTATTGGTGAAATTAGTTTCATTGATTCATCCTAGGTTAGAAGTTACTAGAAAAACAATAATCCTAGGTTGTCTTGTGAATGAAATGTGCATTTGCTTTGAATTTGTGTTAAGTGTGTAAGAGTTCCTATGTATTCTCTACACTTGTATCTTAGTCTTTCATTTCATTTTACACATTTAATTTTAATACTTCTACCTAAGTTGAATTTAATTGTCACACACTATGGTGTATATTTTTGTTGAATATTTTGTTCTCTTGGATTTTAGGTCATATTATAAAGGAGAATAAAGTGTGTGCAATATCAATTTTCAATCGGCCACTTGAAGAAGCAATAAAGGACGCCACATTCTCGTATTTCACCAAGGTACAAAATATACTTGGAGGAAAAGATACACTATATCACAAATGGAAGAGTGGGTACATAGGAATGTTGTAGAAGAATCAAGAGAGAATATCGATACTTGACAACTTGACTAGCCACTTGTACAGTGGAATTATTACCATTTCCCTCAAAAACACCAAACTCTCACTCACTTGCTTTGTTAGTTTTGGCTTTATTGACTAAATTGACACTAGGTTTGTATGTTTGTATCTTCGACACCCAACTTTCTCTTACTGTCTCACTTTCTATCTTAACTTATTTGAATTTTCTCTCTTATCAGTTTCTTTCATTTCATTTTCTCTCCACTTTTCCATCACTTTCTCTCACTTTATATCTCTCAATTCACCATCAAATCGCTGGTTCTTGGTCTCATTCTTCTTCTCTCCTGAAAACTGTCTCATTCGTATAGAAATCACCCTCGTCGTGGCTTGATATATATCTTTGTTAGCAATTTCTTGGAGACAGCTTGTATGTTCAATTTCTTGGAGATGGACATGGATGCTTTGAAGATGAAGATAGAAAGCTAAGCTCTCTTGGTTCCATGGATCATTGAGGAAGGCTTGAGTTCAAGATCTTCACAAGACTAAGCCTCTGTAATCCTTCTACTTCTTCAATTTATTTTTGTTAATTCTTACATTTTAGAATTGATGTATTGTTCTTGATTCGGCCTTGGAGGTCAAATCATTAATAAAAGGGGTTTGATCCATTTTCTTTTTTTGTCTTGATCAAATGGTGTTTGTGATTGGCATTGAGTTGAGCTTATCTCAAGAACATATCATCGATATTTCACTCTTGGTCCATAATTACTCAAGATACTAAAGTGCTGAATTGGTTATCGAGGTTGTCTTGTGACTGGATTAGTGTCAAAGTATAGATTTACTCACTTCGCTTGTGAAAACCAAAACCAAGAGATTAGATTGCCTAAGTCATTTACACAGAACTATGATTGCCTAAATGCCAAATTCATTGTCTCCTAGGAATCCATCATACATTGATCACTCTCATTCATTTCTATTGCCTCGTTAGAATAATTGCATTCACACTCTCTCTGCCTCTTGAAATCACTCTTGATAATTTGACACACTTCAAAATCACTCTAAAATCAACTTAGACTAGCTTTTAAGACGATGACCTAGGATGTGCCCCTTACGCATAATGGTTCATTTAGAAATTGAATTTGTTTCAATAAGTGACTATTGAAATTACAGTACTGGAAAATTGTTTTTTTTTTTTGTAATATGTTGAAAGGAGAATGCCTTCGTATATATGTGTGTGTAATGAAGATTAATTATATAGAAACAATATTTAATACATTGAATATTTAATTATTAGTGTAAGAAATAAATACACAGATATGGTTTTGAAAAGTTTGGATATAATTCCTCAAATGTTTGATTTGAAAAAAAAAAAAATTTAATAGATCGCAAAAAAAGTTAAAAAAAAAACAATTTAACGGGTTTGACTTTTTTTGTTTTTTGATTCGGCACAGTTGTCCATAATTCTATTTAAAGTATGTTTAGGTACTATATACTAACACTTCTTTTATTGAGATTTAAGTATTGGTTCAACATTTCATAAGCACTTATTTATTAAAATAATAAATACTAATTTTTAACAATTTAATTTCGTAGATATGCAAAAGTATAACAAGTTTTTGGATACCGAAGTCACTTCAATTTCATTTTTACTTGGAACCTTGTTAAGCATCCCCATACTTTTTTTACCACAATTTTGACTATATATAGTTTAACCATAATTTTGACCACATTATCTTTTAAACCAGTAATTTGAAATTACCAGTCATGTCTCAAATAAAAGTTAAGTTTACTAAATAATAATATCAATTTTGATTTTGGACTAAGTGAAAGTTTACATAACCATTCATCATTCAAACATAATATAATGAAATAAACTGGCACAATTTGTTTCAAATAAGATGTAAGTAATCTTTATTGATTTTTATTATATTTCAGATCTATAACATAGACATAGTACAAATACATGTATGAAGGAAGAGAATTAATTATTAATGAAATTAAAATGATCTTCTGCTGAAGAAGAAGATGAAGAAGGCTTCTGACAACAAACACACCAACCACCATAGCACTTGTTGACTAAACCTTGACATTTTCTGAAAGCACACGGTGCGTCGCAATCTCCATCACTCCCACATTTACTTTGATCTCCTCTTATTTTTGGGACAACCCCTATAAACATAAATAAAATTTGTGTTACAAATATAGTTTTCAATTTCTGAACTTAATTTACAGTTTATATTAAATTTATGGCAATACAAGTTTTTCAGTCATTGTTATATATATATATATATATATATGAATGGTGACAAAATTATAACTGTCAAGTATACTTTACAATTAAAACTACAAAAATTTAAAATTGAAATTTCAGAAATTTATAATTTAAAGGATTTTATTTTACATTAATTTTACTATCGGGTCTTCAATTGTTATTATCCTCAATAAGAATATATATCCACATGTTTGAGTATTGGACCAAAAAACTATAAAAAATTGTAATAAAATATTTGGAACTACATATACTACCTCTAATTCCATTTAGGGGGGAGGAGAAATATGCTTTTTTTTTGTCCTAATTATAATGGATGTTATTAATTTCTTTTATCATAAGTTTTTTCTTGTATCCCTATTAAATATTAGTGTACATGATTAAAAATCCTCGAGTTTCTCATTCATTCCTTCATCTATAAATAGACGTAAAGTTAAAATTAAAATTTTATTATATTTTTAGATATAGTTAAGAGATTTTAAATTGTTTTATAATTTTAATTAAATATATTAAAAAGTGATATATAAATAAAATTAGATGGAGTATAAAAATTATGTGTGTTTTCCCAATAATAATGGTGAGCAATACCGCACACACGTGCATACAGAGAATGCAGAAAAAAGGGGGGGGGGGGGAGAGAGAGATGGATTACCAGATACAATCAGAAACAAAACCATTAAGCAAGCCAAATTGGGCCAAACTTTTGCCATTTCTTTGATCTTTTTTTATGCTATCAACACCAAAGAAAATGGATTTTTTTTGTTATATGTTGTAAGGATAATGCCTTCCTATATGTGTGTGTGTGTGTTGGCAACGTAAATGAATTACATGGAAATAAAATCTAATACATTGAATATTTAGTTATTTTGGTAAGAAATAAAATTTACAGATATGGCTTTGAAATGTTTGGATATTATTCTGCAATATGATTAATTAAGAAAAAAAATCAATTAGATGGATTTATACTTTGAATTGTACCTAATAAATTAAATAATGTTAATAAGGTATCATGGTAAGAAATACTAATTTTTTTTGGGTAACCACAAAGAGTAGACTCTGCTAATAATAGAGATTATCTCTCTTATGGTGCGGTTGGATTAATGAAATTTAAATTTAAATTAAATCTTTTATTTAGATATATAAAAATTTATGAATTTTAATTTGGTTCAAATTCAAATCTATTTTAAATTATAATTTATTTATAAGTTTAAATTTTCTCTACACCCTAATAATTTAATATTTTAATCAGTTTAAACAAATTGTTCTCTTTACATTGATACCTCTACAACTCCCATACATTTTCTCATTTCTTATCGATTAAAAATATATAAACTCATCATTTCTAATCTTTTTATTTTATTTTGAGTTTCAATTTATCTCTTTCTTTATTTAAAATTTTTTAAACTATTCAAACAAATAATTTTAAATATATAGATTTCAAATGTAAGATTTTAGATGCTAGATTTTAAATCTAAAATTCAAATATAAATTTATCAATGCAAATGCCACCTTAAAATTTTGAGAGGAAATAGTAAATCTGTCCCAACTAAATTGCATGGATATGGAAACAAATATAACTAGTTAAGGCACTACTTTTATACCATTAAAAATAAAAAATATTTGGAAAAACTCAAGTCAAACTGCAACTTACCAGTTAATTAAAAATTCAGTCCAACGGCTTCTATAAATGGATTATATTATGCTATTTATAATTTGTGAACAATGCAACTTAATTACTATAAAATTTTATATTTTATGCTAAAGCAATTAGGACTCAATTTATACTTTCTTTGAATTATACCATTGATTTTAATAGACATTCATATATTGGTTTTGAATTCACTATGTTTTGAATAGAACAAATAAATAAAATGATTAAACTATTAATTTATCCCTGAATTTTTTTCAAGTGTGTTGAGTACCTTCAAGTCAAGGGTAGCACAATATTGCCCCTCATTTTTAAAAAAATGGAGCAATGTCATCTCTTCGTTAAATATCTGTTAGGTGATCTAAAAAAAAATACAGAGAAGGACCTAGAAAATTATAGAAAATGATTTTATAACAAAATTAATCCTAATCATGTGACTTAAACTACAAAATTTTAATAGCTAATGTTATTTCTTATCCATATAAAAGACTAAAATATCATTTTAACTAATCATTTTGATCAGTTACCAAGCACTGATAAGTAATTAAAAATAATAATTTTTAATAACATTTTATTAAAATATTAATATCTTAATATTTGATAAAACAAACATTATTGGTATTTATAAATTTTCATGCATGATTTACAAGTCAACTTTTAAGATATACAAATTTCTGAAGGAGGGCTTATAAATTTTAGAGGAAGACTTCTAATTATCATATTATTTTAATCTACAAATTAATTAGTGTGAAAAATATATTTACCTATAAATTTCAGAAATACTAGTTGAGTTGTTAATATTTAAAAGAGGATTTATAAATTTTGGATGAATATTTATAAATAATAATTAAATTATTTTATATTTTAATAAAATTTTATTAAAACAAATACGATATTCTTAAATTACTTGCTGACTTTTTCAATATTGGTGATCCGATAATCACTTGGTAGTCAGTCAAAATGGTATTTTCATATTTTATATAGATAAGAAATAATATTAGTCTATTGATATTTATTTAGTTTGTAATTTAAGTCCCTTAAATTATATTGTCATTTTATATAGTTTTATGAATCATTTTTTGCAATTTTCTATGTCATTTTTTGTTATTTTTTTATTAATTGACGGTCAAATTAATGAATATTTAATGAAAGTACAATGATATTTCTTCATTTTTTACCACATGAGAGGTAATATTGCACGACCTTTCAATGCAAAGGTACCCAGCACACTTCAAAAGAAGTTCATAGGCAAAGGAGCATTTTAACCCTAAAACAATAATATAAACTAAAATCAAGGTTTAATTTTTAGTCCAATGTTGTGTAATATATTACTCCTATTTTTAGGGCTATATTCCCGAGCAACCTGTGTTTGTTGGACAAGTAATTTTTACATGGACTAGGAGTATCATATCATCTATACTTTATTCAATAAATTATACCAATTCATTCAAATAAAAATTTAATATTTTTTATAATAATTTTTTTAATGTGTTATTATTTTTAATGACATTTTTTTGGGAGTAAAGTTACTTTATAACTTCTTGCATTTTATCTCTCCCCTCATTTACAATGATGACAGAGAGAAAAGATAAGGAATTAAAAGAAGTTAAAATGGCATAAATGAGGCATATCACATACGATTAAATGAATGAATTTGAAATAGCATGCTTTTGTTAGATAGTATACATATGACGTGGTGTGTTAGGTTTATGCCAAAAATTCTCTTGGACTTTTTTTTTGGGTAAAGTATGAATATGAGTGAAAAATAATGAAAATTACTTTTTTTAATAAAAATATAAAGCATTTTTTTGAGGTTAGATGTTAAAAAATATAAGACATTTTTATTTTTTAATACATGATTGATAAGTTTTTTAAAAAATTCTTAATAAATAAACCAATCAAGCATTCATCTTTAAGTGAGACATACCTTGTTAAGCAAAAACAAATACAAAAAGATAATATTAATTTAAAAATATTTAACTAACTCATTTGAGAGTGTAATTTAATTAAAAATATCTTAAATTTTTTGAAATGGGGGTATTTAATATGGAGAGGAGATACTATTAGTTTTCATTTACTCATAATAAGCAAGCTCAATCGTGAAGAACTTTTGCCATTTCTTCTCTCTGTTTTTTTTTTTTTTTTGGGGTTTTGCGATTAGCACTAAAAAATTGTTTTTATTTTGTTATATTTTGGAAGGAGAATGCCTTCTAATACACACACACGCACATGTACGATGAGAACGAATAATATTGTTGTCAAATTCTCGAATTCACTTTTTAGATAAATTTATTATTTTTATATTTTTAACTTATAAATTTATGTTAACTTATTCATAAATTAAAAGTAGTAAAAACTTTATTATATTTGTAAGTTGATTGTCTGGGTTTATCATTTTTAAGTTTTTAACTTATAAAATTATATTAACTTACTTATGAATTTAAATTATATACAAATTCAATTAAACGTGCTAAATTTATCAATTTCTTGTCAAGTCGAACAAGTTAGATATATACTGTGTAGAACTCGGTTCGTAGAAATAGTATAACTCGATTCAAAGAAAAATATAACTCAAGAGGAAAAAATTAATATTAATAAAAAAATAAAACAAGAAACACTAAAATAAGTTCAATGATTTATATTTAAAATTTATATGTTGAGTATGATAATATGAATGTAAACCAATTTAATTTCATTGATTTATGTTTGAAATATATGTAAATCAAATTATGATCATATTTTATATTTTAATAATTCAATCATGTACTTTTAATAGCTATTTTATTAATATAGATAAATATTTATGATGGGTTTACTTAAATTTATGAGTTTAACAACCTTGAATTATATAAAAATAATATCTAATACATTGAATATTTACTTATTCGTGTAAGAAATAAACATCACAGATATGGTTTTATAAATAGTTTGGATATAAGAATTCTTCAAACGATTTATTTGAAAAATAATAATGTAATGGGTTTATATTATGAATAGTATTTCATAAGCATGGAAGTAGTAAATACTAATTTCCAACAATTTAATTGCATAGATATGCAAACATATCAAGTTTAGACGCCACTTGAATTTCATTTTTACTTGGAACCTTGTTAAACTATATATGTTGGGCAACAACAAAAAAGTTGTATTTTGGTACGAATCTAATTAATTAAATTATGTATATTTAAAGAACGGTTTTCCTGATCATCCTTTGGAATGAGATCTGAGCCATCCAAATTTTAATCTGGATGATCCAAATTTAAAATATTATTTTATTAATTTATTAAAATAAAAATTTATAAAAATTATAAAATAATTTTAATAAATTTTTACTTTTTAATCTGATTTAGATTTAGTTTAGAGGGTCTAATTTAATATTAAAATTTTTATAATTAAATATTTCAAATTTTTAAGATGTACTCTATACAGTTTAGATATTATATGTAGATTATGCAGAGTACATATGGATAATTAATATACATTAATTATAAAAATTTTAATAAAAAATTTGACCCTTTAAATTAAATCTAGATCAAATTAAAAATAAAAAATTTATTAAAATTATTTTATAAATTTTTATTTTAATAAATTAATATAAAATAATATTATAAATCTGAACTGTTTATATTAAAATGTGAACAATCTAGATCTCATCTCTAGGATAAGTAGTGTTCCCATATCTTTATCGCACTTGTCGACTAAACCTTGACATTTTATGAAAGCACATTGTGCGTTGCAATTTCCATCATTCCGATCCGGCCCACATTCACTTTGGGCTGCACTAATTTTTGGGACAACCCTTATATATACACAGACATAAATAAAAGAGTTAATATATAATTTAAATTTTAAACTAAAAATTTATAAGTGATTTAAACTTTAAACTCATCATTGATATATTTTAAATTTTAAATAATTAAACTTAAAAAAATCTCGCATATACCATTAAATTGATACAAATATTCACTAAGCATTACCAAGTGGTAATTTTTTTTTTTTAAAAAATTGACCCTTGGCTGATGTGTGTGAGGTTTTAATTCTGAGTGAACACATTCCATTTCTGCCCACTCCAGTTAATTTTAATTTCTCGAAGAACGACGCTCTCGTCGCAATAATATCAGAAAAATATCCTTTTAAGTTTGACACCGCTTGGTTCTAGAAGCAAAGTCGTCCTTCTCTACACATAGTGCTCACACTCATTTCTGCTTTCCTTCGCTACCGCTCAATTTGAGAACCAAGCTCTGCTCGGCATTCATGACATTCATGGCATTACCAATATACCCATTGGAAAATATTGGCTTACACAAATGACATGACATTTAAGCAAAATTTGGTCAAAATTTTCTCTCTCTCCTTATCTAACAATCAACATTGGACCAATTTAATGGTTGGGGGAAGGTTGCCTCAAATTTAATTTTTTAGAGTTCAAAAATACTAATTATGAGTTTATGGTTCAAATTATCCCTAATTATATAATTTATGGTTCAAATTGTCATTCAAACCTAAATAAAAATTGTGTTGAAATTATAGTTTTCAATTTCTGAACTTAATTTACTGTTTGAATTAAATTGATGACAATACAAGTTTTTTCAATCATTACTATATATATATATATGAGTGTGTATATATAAATAGTAATAAAACTATAAAAAGTTAAAAACCACAAAATTTTTAGGAATTTATAATGCAAAGGTCTTTATTTTACTTTTTCCCTTACAGCCTTCAATCGTTTATTATCTCCAATAATAAGAATATATGTATGTATTGGTCAAAAAAGTCATAAAAATTATAATCAAATATTTGGAACTACATATATTCCGATCCCTCTAAACTCATTTATAAGGGATATATATATATATATATATATGTTTTTATAGATAAAGTTAATGGGTTTTAAGATTTTTTTTATTTTAATAAAATATATCAAAAGTAATTTATAAATATAATAAGATAGAGTATAGGTATAAGTGCTTGAAAAATTGAGAGATTTTAGTGCAATTGGGTTTTTAAGTCCGGCCATTTAAGACTTGTAAAAGACTAAGATATACTTACTATTTTGTTTCCGTATATTTCAGTACTGAAAATCTTAACAAAAAAAAAAATCTTAAATTGATATGAACCATATATTTACACACACACACACACATTTTGTTAAGGAATGGAGAAGACCAACTAGGATCTGTTATTAAAAAAGTGAATCTAGCCTACGCCTAGAGCGTGATCTTGTAAGAGTTTTGATAAATTGTCTGGTGAATGGTATAGGTCATGCACACCCATATCCATGGAGATATGGCAAAGGAAGCTAGAAAATTAGGGCATTTATTTCCTTCTTGATAGAAGTGATCAATCTCAACTTGCTACCCTCTTTGCATAAGGGAACGGGTCTGCCCAAGCAAGAACTGTTGGCGTTTACAGAAGTCATATCCTATGACAAAAGAGACACGACTAGCAAATAGTCCTTTTGAAACCCTGCTTCCACGTCCAGTTTAGGCCATTAATCATAGCACCTAGATCTACCTGTAGGGGGGTGCACACTTCAATGTTGCGATAGCGCCTATAGACCCACAAGACATCACTATTGCGCAGTTTATACACATGAACCTTGTTAAGAGGCGCTTGGTTGTCATTGCCGATTTGCCCCTATATGCTAACACATTTAATGATAAAAATAAACGAGTGGGGTAATGAATTAAGTACTAATTGCAAATCAATCGAGTTAATGCACCATCATCAAAAGTTCATAAACTTGTTTATGCTCATATCTAAGTAATTAATGAGTTAGAAAGCAGAAAGTATCAAGCTTCTAACACCTATTTAGAGTTGGAAAATGGGAGAGTTCGACTCTTATGGACTCAACTCTTAAGAGCTCATGTCCTGAAACTTAATTTTTTAAAATTCCTCCAAATTTTAAAACTCGACCCTTATATAAAGGACTCAAGGCTAGGTTCATAAGCTTGGTTACAAAAAAATAAAAAATTAATATTATTATTTAATTAAAATATTTTAAAATTAAACATAAAACAAATCCAGGTAATTACTCTAGTTGGCCAAAAAAAAAAAATTACTTTAGTTAAACTTGATGAAAATTAGGGCATCCATATAAAACAATTAGAAATTAAAGTATCGGTCATCTACCAATAACAAGGTAGCAGCTGGCACTCAAGTCAGTTCTGTAGCTCGATATGTTGTGCAGGCCAAGGCCAGAAATAAGTATCGGCCATCTAGCACCCACGACAAGGTAGCAGCTGGCACTCAAGTCAGTTCTGTAGCTCGATATGTTGTGCAGGCCAAGGCCACAAATTCAAAAGATTAAAGCGACAAGCTTGTCGGTCCTGGACCACAGGGAAGGTAAGTACTCTAACTGACCAAACCTGTAACTGATATAAAGGATCAAGTTCTCAGAAATCAATGTTTAACGACCTGACAAATGCAAAGAAGCAATAGACAAGTTTTGGGGCTCATCACTGACAAGAGGAAGCTGATGTAATCCAAATTTGAGGTTGCGGAAAATCACGGTTCCGTATAACTTAATTAACCAAATTGGGAAAGCTCAGGCAACAATGAAGGGGGGGGGGGGGGGGAACAGCATCTTGTGCAGTCTGCATGATATATTCACAGTAAACATTTGTTGTATTACATGAAAAATACCGATTTGTTTTCTAGAAAGGCTTTTACTGAGTAGGATGCAGGTTCAGAAGCATTTAAACTCCAACTATGGTATTGTATGTGCCATAAACAGCAAAAAATAAACCACAGAACAGTACAATAAAATCCAAGGCTTTCTGCCAAAGATGTAGAGAAGAACCAAATAGCTTTAGGTGAAATGTGGCTGGCAAAACAAATGAGATCAATGCACACACAGTACTCCCCACAAATGAGGCAAATACGCCAAAAGCTGGCACGCATGAGGCCAAGATTGCCAGCACAACCACCACAATTGCTCGACTTATATAGATCCAAGTCTTTCCTAATCTGGTTGTTGAATCATTATTGTCCCAGTGGCAAGGCCTGTAAAACCATTTGAGCCTTTTCAGCTTTCCCTCCACAATTTCATTAATAGGGTGAACCATGATTGGGAATGTGAACACCAGCCCCAAGCATAATCCTATCTGTCATAATAGCAATTCGAGATCTCAATGAATAATCAGAAACAATGTTATGAAGATAAAATATGAAAGCTGGCGGCAAAAGAACTGTTAATTGGCTGCTTTATCTGCTACTTATAATGCTTAAAATTTGAAACATTTACCTTAAAAGTGGATTTTATAAGGCATGTATAAGCACAAATCGATCATGTCTATGAATATAATGTGAACCACACCCACACAGGCAGAGAGAAAAACATGCTGGCATACACATGCAAATACGCCGACTAAACAGATACTATGAACAACACAATTTAGGTGACAAGTGTAATAAATATCAAATACTAAATCATCTTCAAGAGCCAGCTGCTTCCACTAATGCCCTCAAATGGATATCTAACCATTTCAATCGTATCCAACCAATCATATCTGATCTTAAGATATCTAGCATGGTTGGTCTGCATTCTTGGAAAGAGCGAGACTGCAAGTCACTAAAATTTTCTCAAGATCTGATTCATGCAATGGTACATTTCCTGAATGACTTTTGCTCGTCTTTTGGCTTTCATCAAATAATATAATTTCAATGTTTATTCATGTCCAGGATACACCGGGAGCAAGATAACACACGATATATATCATTATAAATCCGGAATCAACTAGCCGAGAAAAAGAAAGGGGGGAAATGCAGGATATTGATCAGCTAAGTGAGAGAACCACGAGAGAGTACCACGTCAAACCAAAAGGGCAATACAACATTCCATAACTTATTGTCTTAACCATATTACCTGTACTACCGTAGATGACCAATTCCTGGGGAGATTGAGGGTCACGATATCTCTAGTTTCATCACCATAAGCCATGTAACCAAAAAACCCAAAAAGAATGTACACAAGTGTTATCCCACCAAAGGTCTGAGCCAGCAATCTTGGGAACTTAGCTCTGTCCTGCATCGAATTCTCCAAGGCCAATGTCATCCCAAACCCTTCAAAACAAAAGACTGCCATGCCTCCTGCAAAAGGCAGTCCACCTAAATTGGATGTGATTGCGGTTCTCTGCTCAAATGAGAATTCACCCCTTAATGCTTGCTGTATATCTTCCTTCGCCACAATTCCCATCGCTAGGACATTGCAAATATCAGCAAAAATGCTAAATGGTGCTAAAGCAGATAAGCTCCCTATCCATGATAATCCAATTTCAACTGGCACTAATAAAAATATATAGGATGTGAATGCGAGACCCTGGTTTAGGAAAATAGATTGGAGGTTTTGGCCAATGAATACCAAATATGCAACGGAACCTCCACTCTGTGCTACCAAGATAAGAAATTCTGACAGATAACGACCAATGGATCCAAAGCTCTTATAACCCAGATCCCCATACGTTTTTGCTTCGACTGATGATCCATCTGCTGCCAACTTCTCTCTGCACAAAACCTGTGGCAAGGAAAATTAAATACAAACTTTTCAATAACAAGACACTACCTGACTTCCAAGGAAAGGACGGAAAGGTTCTCTCAGCTAATAGCACGTGACAAATTCCTCGAGGACCTGAGTCATAGAAATAGGTCAACTAGTTCCCGCAGAAATTAATCGTTCCCCAATCAACACCTCGGTGAATCAAACGTCTACAAACTTATGTGCTGGACCAATTTGAGAAGAAAAACTAAGAGAAGGGATGCTCACTCACAAGAAGGAGCATGCAATAGTAGGTGGTCATGCCAACGATAGAAACTCCCAGTGAACCAGCAAGCCAACCAGCGATCCGAAAAGCAAAAGGCAATCCCAGTACACCGGTACCAACTATAGAGACTATGATATTTCCCAGGGTTTGAAGCTTTGAAGTTGTTCCAGAAAGAGGCGATTCCAGCAGAGGGGTTGCGTAGCTTTTTGTGTCTTGCTCCATCGCCTTCTGATCCTCAGTCACGAGTTAACGACCGCTCGCCGATCTGCTATGAATACCTAACTCTTCTCTGGATTGAGTATTATTGGGGTTTGGGATTCAATTTTGGTATGAGAGATGCATTTTCCAAATCAGGATGAATGGCCCTCTGGAAACAGGAAACCAGTAAAAGGAACAGTTTGCTACCTGGTAAACGTTGATTCTGGTCTTTTGTTGGCACGGAAATTACAAGTTACCGCCATTATGTGCCGCCATCCTGCCGAGTCGCTGCTTGAATCTTGAGGAGTTTTCGTTCATGAGATGACAATTCATAACACAGAATGAAGGAGATAAGACATTCTTAGTCTCGCTTTCCATTAACGGATCTTGCAAACATTGGTTGGTTTGATTCGATTTGGTCGCAAAATGCATAAAATTAATTTATCAAATAATATTAAAAATATGAATCAAATTGAATTGAATAAGGTAATAGAATTGAATAAGTATTGAACCAAATTTTAGTTAATTTAATTTTGAACTTCATATTAAATTGCTTGGACTTAA
This sequence comes from Prosopis cineraria, assembly GCF_029017545.1. Taxonomy (NCBI): domain Eukaryota; kingdom Viridiplantae; phylum Streptophyta; class Magnoliopsida; order Fabales; family Fabaceae; genus Prosopis; species Prosopis cineraria. The sequence continues at coordinate 23,480 of NW_026555489.1, forward strand.
GCCAATTTTATTATTTTTTTTATTAAAGCACTTAAACCAATTTAGTATTTTTTTATTAAAGCAAACAAACTTTATATATAAAATTAAGTTTATGAAGTAATAATAGTCCATTTTAATGAAGGGTCAAAATTTCAACTTATTAAATTATATATTTAGTTTTATTTAAATATAAAGTTAAAAATAATAAAATAAAGTAAAGTAATTAATAAAACAAATATAATTTATAAATTAATAACTTATTTATGTGTGTGTGTGTGTGATAATTCGATTCATTCAGTCAATTTAATTTTAAATTTTACTAACCGAAGTGAACCAATCAACCAATATTTGAAAGGATGAGAACAAAATTCAATTTAAAATCTTGATTATTGTCTTCAGGAAAGATTTTACATATGGTATCATTTGTCTGGGGAGAGATTCGTTTTAGGCCTTAAAAAAATAATAATAAAATAAAAGAGAGATTCTATTTTGGCTAATAATAAAAGAGAGAGAGAGGGAGAGAGAGATTCATTAACTTTAGACAAGCAACTTCATTTTATTTTAGCAAAATACATTAATTAATTTATGGCTTGTTTGGTAGAAAAGAATTGGTGTAACATCCTCAATTTTTAAATTAGATTAATTAAGCCTGAATTAGATTAATTAAGCGTATTAGCAAGGTGTGTGGCCAAAGAGCCTAATAGGCATGTTTGGTTTCAATTTAAGCCCTAAACATGGGTCTGAAGGAGAATAGAGTCACCCAAAAATGAAAAGAGAAAGAAATTCTGAAAGGGGAGTTCTGTACCATGCACCGTGGCTTGTGGATAAGCTACCATGGTGCATGTGTGATGCTTTTTGTGCCATGCACCATGGCACATGATCATTTTCCTGCTGTCATAAGTTTATGAAATAAAGCAAAAAATAGAGGAAGAACATAGAAATATGAGAAAGCAATGGGAAAGAAATGTTAGGGCTTAGAGAATCTGAGTATTGGAAGTATTTTGGAGCTCATAAATATTAATGGTAAACTTCTTTTCTTAAATCCTTCTCTTCTTCCATTTTCTTAGTGGTAAAAGTTAGGGTTTGATTGATAATGGTGATTTTCGGTCCATAGAGGCTATAAGTTCGAATTCATTGACCTAAATAGAGTTAATAAGACTAGATTGAGCTAATGAAACTTGATATTTATAGAGTTATGATGATTGCTGGTTGAGGAGCAATAAATATCCGAAAATTCCCATTAATGTGTTAGTTGGGGTAATGTGGTCCCATTAGAGAGCTCAATGATGATAGTGAGGGTTAAAGAAAGCTAAGAAATCCTATAAATACTTTTATATAAGTTAAGAATGAATCTTGAATATTAAGAAATGTTGAATTATTAGTAAAAATTAGTCTAAATGTGGATATTAATGAGTTACCTTGTAAATGCTTGTAAAGTGACTATCCTTAACACCATTTTAGCTTCTTGAAAGATTTAGGAGTGAGTATTTAAGGGGGTGAAGCCTTTGATTTCTCAAAGGTTTAAGATAATCGAGGGAATTCTAACCTAAGTTTTTATATGTTAATTAGTTTATTGATTAATAAGTGATGATTGAATCATGTGAAATTGATTGAAATGCAAATGTGGCATGAACGGCTTGGAAATCCATTATGATGATTTTTGCACAAAAATGGAATTTATTGAAAATGTTATTAGTGGACTTTCATATTGAAATTTGTTGGAAATTCAATGATTGATTGTTATGGGAGTGCAACGATGTGATGTCCTTATAGTTTAATGATTTGAGTTGATAAGAGTTCAATAATTTTAAAATTTATGGAGTTTAATGATTGGAAATGTGTGAGGTATAATGATTATGATAAATATAGAGTTTGATGACTTGTTTGATTTGGAGTTTAATGACTATTTTGAAATGTGAAGTTCAATGAGATTGGTAATAAAGTTCAACGATTTGATTATGCATAATATGTGGTTACCATATATGTGATATAATGATGTGATGATGATGTATGCTTAATTGTTAAGTAAATGAATGCTTAAAATTGTGCATATCTATGCATGGCATGATCATGAGAGGTGGGAGTTCACCTAAGAAGAAGAATAGAGAATTAAATCTATATGGTAAGGCTCCTATCCTAGTTGATGGCTTGACTGGATCGATTATATTTATATTATTCTACTTGTTCAATGAAGGACTGCCCCATTGCTTTAATGAGGGATTTGAACCTAACTAACTATCTATTGGTTCAAAGAAGAAGCCAGTTTAAGAAGTATAACACCCCATAGTGTGAGAAAATGGAAAAAACCATGTTTTACAAGTAAGTTCGGTAAGCCTTGATCGAGTAATCCCCTCATAAGTGTTTAGGCTAAGGAAATCCCATTGTGCTATAGTCCATGATTTCATGTTAAAGGAATAAAGAAGATATAAGAGAGGTGTGATGATACATATAGTAAGTAAGGATACATGGTTGTCTGTATTGTAATCCTAATGATGATAATCATAAATTGAGTCTTAATCACTTTTGAGTATATGTCATTTGATTGTGTGACAAACTCTCTTCTACATGAAAGTTGTTAAAAAACATTATTTTCTAAATATGTTCTATTATGCTTGAAAATGTGAATTTATTCTCTTAAAAATTTTACATGGTTTGGAGAATTGATTTTATTTTTCACTTGCATTTAAATTAATTGACATGCATTAGTATAAGTTAGTTGAACCTTAGTTTTAAGTGGTTGTACTAACCTTACTATCTTTAATATTACGGGAAATAGCTCAAGAGGACTAGACAAAGGAAAACACCCAAAGGCTAAAGACTGCGATCCTATTAGTAGGCCTCTTTATTTTTGAGATATTATGTGTATCTGATAATTGAAATTGCCAACTAGGAATAGCCTATTTTGATCCTCACTTGCATTATATGTTTTATGAATTGTAAGTGTACTTTGGACCCCAGGGAGTGAGTTCATGAGATGTAATATCTGTGATATGGCCAAAATACTAATGCAAGTAAGAGTTGAGCATATTATGTGTTGATTATGAATCACTTGATGAAAAGGTGCCTAAACTCTCCCTTTTTATGCTTTTGAATAGAGGGGTTGAGTATTGAAATTGTAAATTATAAGTGTTTGATATAATGTAATACATTGCACAAGTAAGTTTCAATGTATTGCATGTGGTTTAAGTGGTACCAATAGCTTTTGGTCTTTAAATGAGTTGGACATTTAGTTTTGTGAAAAAAATTAAAAAAGTGTAATTTTTGAAAAGAGTGTCCAAATTTTGATTGTGTAATTATTTGATTATAAAACTAAAACCATTAGTTAGAGCTCGAAAAGAGCTTTCCGTATATACCTAGTTTGCATCAATCGAAAGTCGGATAGAGGAATGGGGTGTGTTGAAAGTTGCCTCTGAAGCTGTCATTTGTCAATAAAAAGTAGCTGTCATGAAACGTGCAATGCACTGCTACACATGGTGCCATGAGCCATGGTGCATGGCACAAAGGTGAACACGTAATCGCTCATGTTCTATGAGCCATGACGCACATCTCAATTTTTGTAGAATCATTTTGTTTTTATTTATCCTTTAGCAAATGCACTAATATTTGAATCAATCCCATGCTTCTCAATAATTGTGAACTCTAATTTGTCTATTTTAAAGTGTTTAGAAATGATTTTAGTTTTGAACACTTGGGATCCTAACTTTTTCACCTATATGTAAACTTGGTATTATGTTGTTTACCATAACCCAATCTTTTTATCAATTGAGATTTGGAATTTAATCATAGATTAGGAAGGAGGATATTACAATTGGGATAGGAGAAGTGAAAGTGAAAGTGGAACCAATATTTTTATCTGTTTGGCACCATGAAACTAGGTTCTCTATAGAACCCAATTCCATCAAAAATGATGAAACTCGGTTCCTCACTTGTGCCCATAAAACTAGGTTCTCTCCTCACTTCCTTCCTCATTTACCATCTTTGCCCTTCAAGCTTCTCGACTCACTACAACCTAAACATGATAATGCTTGATTAGTAAAAGTGCATCACAGCCACAACGATGGCCATTGATTTTTTTTTTCATTCGACTCATCGGATTCTTTTGCCCACCAAATGTGATTCAATTTTTTGGTTTTGATTAATGCCTACAATAAAGGCAAAAATGGCACGATTCAATTTTGGATCCAATTCCAAGCACAAATTATTTTTTGATTCAATTTTCATTTCTTAATCTAAGTTTGACAGCCTCCAAGCATGATTCAGTTTTTGTTTTGTTTTCTTCTTTTTGATCTGGGTTTGACACATTCAAGCATGATTCAAGTTTGCTTTTCGATTTGATTTTGGTTTAGGATTCTTGATTTTTGTTTTGATTAAAACTTTTGCTTGATAGTTTCACACTTTCGACTAATACTTTTGTTTCTATTTTTGGTTCGCAACTTCTACTTTCATATCTGATTCAACTTCTACAAACAAGTCTCTAATTTTTCTTTGTTTGATTTCATAGAGAAGGAATGATTAGCACGTGTTTTGCAAGTCTAGGACTGCTATTTCAAGTCTATTAATAGTAAAGGCTATAGATTAATTGAATGAAAAGATATGTGCATTTGTAATGCTGTTAGAAGAAATTGCGTCTGCTTCATCACAAAATTTTACAAGTGTTTGATTTTTTTATTCTTTGACTTTGGTGTTTATCTTCAACTTAGATTTTTTATTCTCTATTTTTAACATTTTTTAGAAACAAATCCTAAGATTTGGTGGGTTTGTTGTTTGGATATTTTGAGATCTAGTGGAGTGTTTACTAATAAAGATGAACGATGAAGACAGATGATGAACATGAAGATGACTATTTTTTTTAATTTTAAGGGTATTTTGGTCCTTTTAGGAAATTACTATGTTTATTAAATATAATTAATGTCTTACTTCCATGTACATATCAAACATACTTTTATACTCTACTTCCACTTTTATTTTTACTTTTGCTTCTACTAAAATCACTTTCTCATACCAGACGGGGAAATGATTGACAAATTTCCCCATTTCTTTCATTTTCTTCTTTTCTTTTATTTATTTGATAAATTTCAGGTATTTTAAACTACTAATAAAATCAAGATGGTAACTGGCAAGATCTTTTCATGCATTAACTAGGAATTAGAATATGTTTCTCATGCCTTATTTATTTATTCCAATGAAACCTTCTCCTTTCGATAATTTAAATAAATTTGAGCTTATTTATTTACTTTTAAAATTTTGAACTCGAAACTATTTAGATTTAGGCTTATAAGACTTTTGTACAAGGTTAGAGCAGATGGGTGATTGTAAAATTTTCAATCTTCAAGCTGAAAGAGTGAGAGTTTTGATTTAAAAAAAAAGGATGAGAGAGTGAGAGTCGAGAGATCAAAAATTAAAGAAGTTAAAGCTTTAAACTTTTTCTCTACACACTGTTGTTACATAAATTTAAAAAAAAAAAAGATAACAGGGCTTAGAGGCCCACCTAAGCCCAAGTCCTTTTTTTTCAAAGCTTATCAGGGTCAGGCTTAAAAGCTCAATTATCTTAAAAATTTTCATTTTTCAAACCCAAACTCTTATTTAAACAGAGCTTGCAAACTCGACCCTCTAAACTCAATCCTTATTCCCAACTTTACACCTATTAGATAGATTTGACAATATGAATTGGACTTGACAGGTTGCCCAATTTTTAGGATTTGGGCTTTAAATATTGAAATTTTTTAGTGTAGTTGTGCTTTTAAATCTAGCTATTTAAGACTTGAAAAAACTTAAGATGTACTCAATTATTTTTCCTAATAAATTTAATTTTGGATAATTTATAATGAGAATCCTACTTCACTCTTACATAACCTTTTGGTCATTTTATTGAATTTAAACTATTGATTTTTAATGGGATCCCATTAGGTGCAAATTAACTAACTTAGTGTACTAATTATTTTCTTCTTATCTAGGTTGCTTTTTTCTTAAATTATCATGGTAGGTTTATCTTATATGTTTAATCTTTTTTACTTTAGTAGTCCAAGTTGAGAAATATTTTATATTAAAAAAAACTCTTTCTATGATGATATACTTTTATGAAAAGATCTTGATTCTAAATTACCATGATAGTCCCTTTTATTATGGTAAGGTTTGAAAATATTATCTAAAGCTTTTTCTATCACAACAAACCTTTATTTTATTATGGAGTGTTTAGAAAAGCAAGTTTTACTCTATATTGTTAGGCTAGACCTTTTCTGCCATGATATTATTTAATAAATAAAATTCATTGTAAAATTATATAATTTGTGAAAAACATAGTGAAATTTTAGATTGCTACATTATCTAAGGTGAAATATAAATTTGTCCGAAGCTCTTAATTTATATTTCTAGAAAGAAAGAGGCTAATAATAATAAGAGTCAAAGCCTCCTGTTCACCACTTTCAACAAGCAAATGGAAATAAAAGAAGTTTGGTAAAAATTACAGAAACTGACTCTAAAATAATGGAATATGGAACTAAAACTAAACTGTCCCTTTACCTGTAAAAATGAAAGCAAGACAAAGCAACGTCGATCATCTCCATCGAAGCAACACACAACCATTTTTTATACCATTCTTCAACACCTTTCACCTCAAATAATGTACGGACATCCATTTCTACAAAATGTCATCAAGTCCCTCTAAAACATCACACGTCTAGCAGAAAGTAGCAACGTTCCAGCACCCAATAGAGAGAGCAAAGAATATGAGCCGGGTTTGATCGGCCGCCTATATTTTAATATAACTAAACTTCAAAGCTCACGTTTAAATCCAGTAAAAACTTGAGTTGTAGTTAGTCATTTTTCCTATGTTCCAACGCTGAAAATTAGAGGTGATCAACCCTATATCCATCCCTATCGGCCTAGTTTCATATTAGTCATATTAAAATAGGTCTCTCCTAATTTGAAAAAAATTAAGATAGGATGAGAAAGGGGTTCAAGATGGGACGAAATATAAGATTTCTCTCGTGATGTCCTATTCATCTCGAATATTTTATATACATATATATATATTATTTTAAAAATATATATTAAATATATTAATATAATTTATACATATATTAATTATATTAACTATATTTTCAAAAACTGCAATTCCTATTTAAAACAAAAAAATTTATATTGATAATTTTAATGAAATAGATAAGTAGTATATGGTAATCTCTTTCTTTACAATACATTAATTATGTTAATACAGTTTATTTTTATATCTATCTATTTAATAATTTTTATTTATATCATATTTCTTGCTTTATTTTTGAAAAAGTCACTAGCTTATGAAAGATGAACAATAACTTGATGTTGTGCATGGCTTGTCCATTGTTATTGTTCTTATAGCCTAGATATCACTTATAATTGCCATCATAACGTATTATGTCTCATATGTATACTTGACTTTAAGTTATACACTTATAATTATAATTGATATAGTTCAATAATTAACTTTAAATTGTTATAATTTATGTACTCATGTTGTTTTGATTTAAAACTTAATAAGTTATGTAATTTAAAATTTTAATAAATATTATTATTCAAGCCTTTCTTTTTATCCGGACAATGAGATGTCTCATCTCGTATTGATCCTGTCCTAATTCCTAACGAAACAAGATAGAATATGAGATAAAAATTTAGTTTCATTCATTTTTTGGGACAAGACATGAGATATGGGTGTCCCGGTCTTGTCCCATAAATACCCCTATGAAAAAACTTAACAAAAATCCTAGATTGATATGAATCTTGTTAAGTGGTGCTTGGTTGTCTTTAACTATTTATCCCTATATGCTAACACGTTAAGTGATAAAAATAAATGGATGGGGTTGAACTAATGAGTTAAGTAGTAATTGCAAATCAATCGAGTTAATCCACAATCATCAAAAGCTCAAGATTTTGGGAAGAGATGGGAAGAGATTAGAGTATGATCATATTAGTGATTTGATACATTTTAAGTCAATCGAGTGAATGCACGATCAACAAATCTTCATCCTAGTAATTAATACAGCAAATGTTATTGGGTATTATATTGATATGATGCTCTATTTGTTCACAATATAATAAGTTAAATTATAAATCATATTAATCGATAAGTATTGTATAATTTGATTGCCATCATTTGTTGACGTGGGTCATGATCATATCTGTGTGTCTGTGTGCGTATATAAGGCGTAGAGTAGATGAATAGTTGAAGGCAAGACGGTTCCAAAATATAGATTTAAGATCTCGAAGAAATGGGAAGAGATTCGACCAAATTGGTGGCTTGCTTGCTGGTTCTCTTTCTCGTTGCATCTGCTGGTAACTCATCTCAGTTCACTCATTTATCTCTCTCTCCCTCCCTCCCTCCCTCCCTCCCTCCCTCCCTCCCTCTCTCTCTCTCTCTCTCTCTCTCTCTATATATATATATAACATATATAAGGGAGAATGACACAGAGGTCTCAAAAAATTAATTAATTTAAATTAGGTCTCAAGTGTTAAATTTTAAAAATTTGTAACTCAATCTTTCAATTTTATAACTTTATTGTAATAAATTTGTAACTTTTATTTCAAGTTTTAATGAGGAAAAGAAATATTTATTATTCTTCAATTATATTAAAATTTAAAAAATAAATTATAAATTTATTACAATGTAATTGTAAAATTGAGAGATTGAGTTATAAATTTTTAAAATTTGACACTTATATTAAAATTTAATTTAAATCAATTGACTCCTTTAGGGTCTCTTTATCATTTTTCTTATATATAATTGGTCGAAAATTGATGATGTGGATGAATGGTGACACGTGTAGGGAAAGGAGTGGCAGGAGAGATAAGAAAGGGAAAATGCTTTGCGCAGTTTGATTGTGAGGGAGACTGTACAAAAGAACAGTTGAAATGTCCCAACAAGTTCGCCAGATGCAGTTGGGATGGCTGGTGCTTTTGCTGTTCTGATACGCCTCCTTCTACTACTCGTCCACGTCATCATGATAGTCATCACCGAGTTTAAATTATACATGTGAACTATTGTGAATCATATCTTATTTTAAATAAAGTGATCTCTGCATCACCCACACACACAACACATCAAGCTCCAAGTAACAATAAGACCTCGTGTCCTGTTTCATTTTGCTCAATATACTTCTTATAATAAGTTGTGTACTTTTTCTACTTTTAATCTTTAACGTGTGACGAATTTAACAAACTTAATGCTCATTAAAAAAAAAAAAAGTGGTCGTATTCTTAAAATTGTTTCGAAAAAAGTATGCGACTCTCTAAGTTTACCTCCCTTTCCAATTAATGACCTTAATAAATTATTGTTGAAGAATTCAAATGACAATAACCAATAAAGGTTAATCCCGTTAATCAATATTTGACTCATAATTGATAAAGGATGGGATCAAATTTTACTGTCAATGTAAGGATTTTATTAATAAGTAATTTATAAATATCTTTATAAATACTTCGTAAATCTAACCAGTAGATAATTTGATTCTAACAAAAAGCTAGTACATTAAAATGCAGTAAATTAATATTTAAATTCTCATTAAATCCTCGTTGAATTATGTGTCCATATTTAATACTTAATAGAACATGGACTTGTGCACAATCAAAAATAATAATAAAATTTAAGGAATATATTGAACCTAGTCCAAACAAATTAGAAATTACTAACCTGAATTAAAGAAATATACAAGTTGTTATTTTGCTAACAAAGTGTATGTATATATAAAAAAATAAGGGATAACGAGACTTTTCAACTTTTGAATTTGTCTTAATTATTACTTTGGTACTTGAAATTTAATTTTTATTAGTCAAGTCCTTAAAGTTTTATAGCCAAGCACCATTAGTCCTTATAACATTATTTCCCCTTCAAATAACCAAAATGACTAATTGTGTATGGTTTTGCAACTTTAGAGACTTGATTAATAAAGATTAAATTTTATGAATCAAATCAATAATTAAGGCAGATTTGAAAATCCAAAATTTTCATTATCCCAAAAATAAAATATAACTAATGAGAGTTTAATCTAGTGGAAGGATTAGTTTCTTATAACATAATAAATCAATATTTAAATTCATATTAAAAGAAGTATTGACATTCAGTTTTTATATACTCATGAAAAGCAAGCCAATCATGTGAATTGAATTACTTTTGCCATGTCTTCTATATACCTTTTTTTTGTGTGATTACCACCAAAAAGTTGTTTTTATTTTTGTTAAATGTTGGAAGGAGGATGACATCTTATGTCGTTTAAATGTTGCATGTATCATTGTTATCAAACTCATAAATTAACTATTTAAATTTATCGTTTTTATGTTTCTATTTTATAAATTCATACTAGTTCATTCATAAACTTGAATTATATGGAATCTCAATTATATTCATGCAGTGAGAAATTGTGAATCATGGGGGCATAATATATTTACACATATAAAAATATACTTGTTATAAAAAAATATCATAATTCTATAGTTTTTTCTTTGCGTTTTTTTTTAATAATCTTAATTTCTCTACAAGGTTTTATATTTTAGTAATGTTGACTATTTATTTCATGTTCGATACTATCAAAAATTTATTTAACTATGTAAGTAACCAAACAATCATTTAACAATTTATCTCCCATGCAATTTTGCTTATAATTTTTAATGATGTTGGTAGTAGAGAAAGCCCTTTTAACTATTGCAGTTGCCACTTGTAATATAATAACAACAACAAGCTTTATTCCACTAAATGTGACGCCGATTTTTGCTCATATGTGCTCATTTCAGATTTTTCCTTTATGTGTATGTTTACATATTTATTTTAGCATTCTCATTTATGTTAATCTAACTTTATACTCTTAAAGTTGTGACTTGTAATATTAAAGCTAATTCTAAAAGCAAATACATCAATAAATATACAATGTGCGAATATACTATTTAGGGATTTACTTTTCTTAACTGAAGTGAAGTGGGAAGAAATGAAAAAAAAAAATAGAGGGTAAAAGTCAGTTTTAATGAGAAAAATAAATAGCAGCAAATAAAATAATAAGCATAAAATGTTATTTGGGTCATGAACATTATGAGTCTAAAAAATAAAAATAAAAACATTTTGTGTTGAAGTACTCAAAAATTATCAGTTTCGTGTTGAAGGGTGTGAGTTTCTTCAGTAAATTAAAGGAAAATACTTCAGAAGGAAATTTTGTAACGATAAAAGACACAAACAACCAAGTAGTCTTACTTCACAAATTCCATAAAAAAATTAAAAATTACTGATCATAAACAGCAAAAACAACCAATCCAAAAGCATCATCAACATATTATGAATTATCCAACATTTTTGCCTAAGGAGTCTTATTTCTATCTTCACATATCCTCGACCAATTTCATGATGTCTAGCTTATCATTTTGGGAAGTCAATTGACATCACTGAAATAGGAGGAGTCGTGATATTCATGTTTGGCTGAGCATTCTCCAATAGAGTTTTCAATGGTACAACCTATATACAAGTCAAACACAAACATACTTAAGTATAATTTCACAATGACCTTTAATTTACACCAATTTTGTTCAACAATAAACAAATTAATCTTGATCAAAATGATAAAAAAAATTTATACACACACACACACACACCCCCCTTAACAGGATTGTAAAAGCTATTCTCGTCTCTGACATTGCCAGAAGTGAGTAATGTAACTGTGGATCCAGAGAGATTTACATTGGGATCCAGGCCATCAATTTTAATACCAAGAGTAGAAGTTGCTCGGTTGCAAAATTCACAACCTAACAGAAACATTCAAATCCATAGTAAGTAACAAATTACCCATTAATTTGACTCCAACATTGATGATCGGTCCATATGCATTACCTTAATTCTTTTGTTTGCTTTCTCTTGCCAAACAATTGCTGATGCAATAAGTGAAGACGGAGCATTGAGTTTTGAGTTAGCATATGTCGCTCCACTTAATTGTGTGAATATTTGTTGCAACCAATAACTAGGAACTCTGTAGCTTCGATATGAATCAAACACAATTGCATCTGATTTCCATCTATATTATCCACGCATAAAAATTGCATAATTTTCATTCAAAGTGTATGCATATGTAAATATACATAAAAAGAAAATAATTAAAGTATATTGCTTCTGGTCATTTAATTTACAAAAAGTGGCGCATGAGAGACCATTTCCACAAGATCACTGCAGCATAAATATCAATATATTAGCGTTTATATCATTAAAAAATTAAAATGTTATTCAATGATTTAGAGAACAATGAACCTGTTCTTCTCTAATCCCGTAAGGAATGCGGCGTCTCCCAAGGCAGACAAGAGGGACCCAAATCCAGCATCTTCTTTCTATATAGCATACTTACTAATAAAAGCTTTGACGCCAATACGTTTCACAGAATTAAATTTGTTGTACTTTGAGAAAATATCCTCAGCAGTGGTGTATATATGAAAGTCAAACAAATCTGCAAGGTGATCCAGTGGTTTTACAGTGGCATCACAATTTAAGATTATTTGCATATCTGGATAACGATGTTTGATGGCTTTATAGAATTCAAGATAATTTCCTTGATAATTATACATGTCACAATCCTCATTTCCAACAGCAACATATCGTAGATCAAATGTTTTAGGATGTCCCAAGGAAGCTCTGATCTTGCCCCACTTTGATGTGTTCAGACCTCTAGCAAATTCTATACCATCAAGAGCTTCTTATAAAATCATTAATCAGAATATTAGTTGAACTTAATTACTAAAAAAATAAAGATGAAGTAAAGATTTTAAAATTATACTTGCACAAAAGGACCAATCTCAGTTGTATTGATTTCTTCTTGACGAGCAATTCCAGCATTAAACACCCATATTGATCGAGCACCAAGGTCTTCTGCAAGCTTTTTTAAATACAAAAAGTTGTAACACATTGCTGACATATTGATATACCAAAAACCATAATGATATAATTACTTTTTTAAAAAAAAGAAAGAAATAAAGGGCCTACTTGAAGCATCTCTAGAAAAGCCAAACCATCATCGGTTCAATAGTCCCATGGATCATTAAAGTGGCCAGGTCTATTTTCCCAAGGTCCAATAGTTTCTCTCCAACTAAATGCACGTCTTAAGTTTTGCCCTTCAAGGTAAGTACAACCTAATGCAATGCAATATATAATTAAATTAATTATAACATCTTAAAACATTCTCCCTCTTATCTCATTTATAAATCACATATTAAAAGATTTATTTAATCTTATTTATAAGTCATGATATGACTTTTTAAATAATATTTAAAATGTATTTCTAAAATTACTCTTTATAAAAAAGAAAAAATAATATGATATTATTTTTTTATTTATTATATAAGGGCATATTTAAATTATACACACTTTTATTCTTTGTACTTTTCTTATATTGGTATTGATAAGATTGGTAGAAATGACTTATAAAAAAGATTGAAGGAGTACATATTTAAATATGTATCATTTTACATTAGCATACCTAGAAATCAAAAGAAAATTTGGTTTCAAATCCGCCACCATTTGATATAAGTCCTTTCGAAATCCATGTCCCTAAAATGAAAAGGGAATATAATTATAATCACATAAAAGATTAGTATAAGAACAAATATTTTTTCATGTGATTGAAAAATACAATTTCAAATATTACAAACATTATAAGTATCTATGGGCATGACCGAGACTTGATCCAACCAAATTACTCCCTTTTTTGCGGTTGCAATTTGCAAACTAGAATTAAAATCCGATCCAATGGCTTTAAGAATAGTTTCCATCCTTCTCCATTTTGAAACAACATTTGCAGATGCCCTACATATAAATGAATAAATTAAGAAGCTCTCACACACAAAATAATTATTAGAGAGAGTAGCTTAAAGGTTATTAATGACCTGATATTAGTAGGAGCTAGTTCTTGGCCAAGTGTTCCTTTAAATGAGATTTTTCCTAATGCTCTAACATAGAAGACCACTTTGTATTCCTTCCCTTCTTCAATAGACTGAAAGAAAAAAACATATAAATAAAATAATTAGATATAGTTAAAAGAGTTCAACTATAAGGAACATAATGATATATAATTAAGAATTTAAAACCTAGACCAAGGAAAAATACTTGAAGGAACATTTGTGCCTCCAGCTTCAAAACCTTTGTCATGGTCACAATCATAAACTCGTGTTCAGTTATCAAAACTCAAAGTTGTGTGTATAATCACCTCTATTCCTTACGAGTTCTGTCCATATTCCTCTAGATCTAGCATGATTAATCTCCTGTAAAACAAACATTTGGTTAATTATTGATCAATATCTTGTGCGTGTATAAACATCTATAATGTCAAATAATTCTAGACACACACATATTCACCTCGAAAAATACTCCAAAACAGTGCTCAGAAATTGGCCATCCAGATTCAAGATTTACAACTAGTGTTGAGGCGGGCTTTGCATTGCATTGAGAAGCAAGAACAAAGAGTGTGAGCAAAAGAGCATAAGCTTTGAAAGATGGCATCTTACGTCACATTCAGGTTTGTGTGTATTTTCATTTGTGCTAACAAGCAATTATACCCAAAGCTGATTAGGATTAAAATATACTTGCTATAGTTTCTTTTTTCGGCAAATTGATAGATTTATTATGGCTGATATAAAGACCTTATCCTATTTCTCTATTTCTTTTCATTTATCATAAGAGATGTAACTTTCTGTATCTCCTCATTTCTCTATTTCTTTTTTCTGGTTTTTGGCAAATCCAAAAATATCTCTCTGTGTATTATTTATGAAGAATGACAATAACTATGTAATTTTTTTTCAAAATAACGTATACATTTTCTTTTGGCCAACCTAACATACAAATCTTAGAGATTATCAGTATTTCTTGACCTGTAATTATCCCCACATTTACTTAGCGTATTTAGTAAACAGAAAAGGAAGAATTCTTTGTTTACGTTGTGTTCGATAAATTTTTTTTAGAGTGGATATACAAATAATTTCGGGAAAGAAAATTTCAACGGAATGAAGGTTTATCCAAAATTACTTTTTGTGAAAATAAAATCATATGAATAATTGGAAATATTGAAAATTAAAAACAATAAAATCATATATACTTATTCCGTTCAAAAATGTAAAGCATTTTTAACTAAATCTCATCCCTCAATAAAGTAGTTACCTACTTTTCGACTAACCCTATCTTTTCATATTTACTCTTATTAAAAACTCTACAATAAATATAAAGTCACTATCAATAGGGGTATTTTTAAAAAAAAATACAATGATTATATTTCGAAAGACTAAAAATACTTTATATTTTTAAATATTCAACTCCTTAAAAAATACCTTATATTTTTTAACAGAAGGAGTATATATATATATATCTCTCTCTCTCTGTGACATTTAAGTCAACAATTAAATGTAAATATTCTGAAAATTTAATTTCATGACATCTGATTTTGGGTAAATGAATCAAATATTAAAGGGACATTAAAGTTTTATTACATATGAATATTAAAACAAAATATTTCTTTTGGGTGCAAGACAAAACGCAATCATGACATTGTTGAGACAAATCATCTGTGCAATTTTTTTGAAAAATAAAAACTAATTTTAGACGAACACTGCTTGATATAAAAGAGTGATGTTTTTACGATGCTTCCTCATTCATGATTTTTTTTTAACATTGTTTGTTTTAATCAACATATTACTTATGAATCAATTTTCTAAGTTTATTATTTCACATTTTTAATTAATAAAATCGTGTTAACTCACTTATAAACTCAACTAAACATGTAAACTAAGTTAAACTTACTAGACTAATTAAGTTTTTGTTGAGTTGAGCAAGCTAAATATATACTGTGTAGAATTCGGTTCAAAGAAAAAAAAAAAAAAAAAAACTTATGTTAATAAAAATGAAAAACAAGAAATACCAAAATAAATTGCCCTATTTTAAATTTTTATATTGATTACGGTAATCTATTAATGTAGATAAATTTAATTTTAATGATTTATATTTAAAATATATTTAAATCAAATTATAATCATATTTTATATTTTAATTATTTAATCATATAATTTTAATAGTTATTTAATTTAATTTTACATTTCAATCATGAGTTTACTTATATAGAAATGATATCTAAAACATTGAATATTTAATTATTCATGTAAGAAATAAGCATCACCGATATATGGTTTTTAAAAAGTTTGATATAATTCTTCAAATGATTGATTTGAAAAAGATAATAATTTAATGGCTTTAATTTATATTATAAATAGTATATCATAAGCATTAAAGTAATAAATACTAATTTCTAACAATTTGATTTCATAGATATGCAAACATATCAAGTTTAGACACCACTTCAATTTCTTTTTTACTTGGAACCTTGTCAAACTTTATATTGGGCAACAAAAAATAATTGTATTTTGGCACAGATCTAAGTAATTAAACTATATATCTTTATCTCACTTTTTTATCTGTGAGATAAGTATTGCTGTATTGGTGGCTTATATTTGACAGCTTCTGTATCTATGATTGTACGCCCGTAGGTCAGTAGCCTTGTTGCTCTCCAAAGATACTCTTAAATTTTCACATATTATTGCCTTCTTTTTATAGAGCAACACGGTGTCCGATCATATTATTGACTAATCTATATTTAAGTATTGTCAAGTCTTGATCAACCACTTATTTATCATGTTGATCAAAACTGTAACATAGTCAGATGTGGTCAGCCAGCATGTGCTATCTACTGGGCAATGGAATATTATTAATTGGATTAATGTCATACCATCATGGGTGATTAAGAAGATAAAGAGGTCAAAACCATCAAGTGGCTTTGAGGCTAATCAACTAAGTTGGAGATCTACTACTGATGGTTCTTTTACTGTCAAATCAGCATATGATTTTCTCCAAACTCTTGATCATGGGTCTCCAAAACCTTTATGAAAGAAAATATGGAAATGGCCTGTTTCTGAAAGAATCAAGTTTTTCTTCCGACAAGTTACTCATGAGAGATTACTTACATATTTACTCAGGGCTTTACATGGTCTAAACACAAACAATGAGTGTCCATTTGAGTGCCATAGAGAGGAATTCATCATATACATCCTTCGAGACTGTGAAATTTCTAAAAAGTGTGGAAAAGAATTATTAATCCTAATAATTTTACTGCTTTTTTCTCTATTGATTTGCAGGATTGGCTCAAATGGAATATTACTCACAACCCAAGAAATAGCAAATTTGGAAGTTGGCCTTGGATTAAGGTTTTTTGTAATATGTGCTAGCTCTTATGGAAGGCTCAATGTAAAAGACTCTTTGAAGGAACCCAATTCAAGTCCAATGAAATTATACATCAACAAGTTTAAATATGTAATATTTCAAGGTTTTTCAGATGACACAAATAGATGGACCCCTCCACCTAAAGGCTATGTTTGTTTTGATGTGGATGCTTCCATTAACCAACAAGGACATGCCACCTGTGGGGGAGTGTTCTGAAACCAACAGGGACATTGGATTCTAGGCTTCAAACGTGAATTAGGAAAAGCAACCATCTCAGTTGCTGAATTTCTCGCTATAATAACAGGATTGGAGATTAGTTACCAACAAAAATTTCAAAAAATTAAACTATTCTTTGATTCATTGGAAGCTATCAACATGCTTTTTAGAGATTGTCGTTCTAATTCTTCATTTAATAAAGTAACGGTAATTCATGATCTTATTTACAGCAATTGAGACCTTGTCATAAAACAAACATCCAGAGAGAATTTGAGATGTGCTGATTACTTAGCTAAGACCACTTACACTGCTGGAGTGAACACTGTTTTACTTTGGAACTGTCCCTTAGATTGCTTAGACATCTTATTATCGGATAAGAGCAATGCTTAGTTTCTTTTTGCTTCTGTAATTTAAGCTTTGGCTTGCCTTTATAACTCAAAAAAAGTATTGTCAAGTCTCAAATGAAAATTTAATTAAGCCTACTTAAGAATATCAACTTTTAGATTGGACTAAGTGAAAGTTTACATAACCATTCCAAAGGATAATAAAACTTAGTTATATAAATTTTGAGTTATAAAAATTATGTAATTAATTTTAAAATTGATAAAAACATGAATTTCTTATTTTCATTTTTTAAAGGGAAAGATTCAAGCATTTTAACCTTAAATTTAACATAGTTAATCAAATTATAAAGGCTTTGATTGAGATATAATTAATTATGAGGATTTAATTAAAAAAAATTATAAATTCATGCAAAATAATTTTTAAAAAAATAAAATAGGAGGAGATCTTTGTTGTCTTTTAAATTTATGATGATTGTCGTTTTCTTTTTTGTGCCAAATGAATTTATAGTAATTTTTAAAATGGGTTGAAGGAACGAAATCCGAGAACATTTAAAGCTCTTTGGATTCCTAAAATAAGAAAAGCCCGGAGAGAAATGGAATGACTTAGCGAAATATTTAAAATGGGCTGAAGATACTAAATCCAAACAAATTTAAAGCTCTTCGGGTTCCTAAACTAAGAAAAGCCCTAAAAGACCAAGCAGTGTGCCCCACTCCACCAACATGGCATGCCAAGTCCAAATTCATCCCAAGCAACCGCCAAATGGCATGCCACATGAGCAGCATGTCACAGTCATCATCCCAGCCAACAACCACATGGCAAGACAGGTCAACACAAAGTCCAGTCATCATCCAGTCACATGCACCACATGGCCAATCAAATAAGCTTTTAGTCCAATCACCATCCTAGTCACTGACCACATTGCAGGCCATGCCAACAGCACTAAGTGCCTATTCCCAATCATTATCCCATCTTCGTCACATGGCACGCTTGGTCAGCACCATGTAAGCACTTAGTCCCATTCATCAACACAATCACAGGCCACATGGCACACTGTGTTAGCACCATCATAACACCAAGTCTTGATCATCATCACATTCACATGCCACATGGCTAGCCAAGTAAACTTTTGATCCCAATCATTGATCCAGTAACTTGCCACATGGCTAGTCATGTCATCATCATGTAAGTGCTTAGTCCTAGTCATGATTGTCAAAACTTACAAGGTTAATCCATTTGAAAAACATGCACGTATTATTAAAAAAATTTAAGAATATAAATGTAAAGATATGAACATTTTAGATTAACTAACATTTTTTAATAAAAAGTGAATTAGTTATGTATATTGTAGTTCAAAAGGAGTATATATTAAAGTATCTTTAGTTAAATTATTTGTTATATATTTAAATATATTATATTTCAATTATATGATTAGAAATTTTAGGGGAAAATTTTTTTTTGCTACTCTCTCCCAAAGGAAAGCTCCCTCACCCACACAACGCCACACCAATTCGAACTCGTCACCTCCCTCATTTGAGGGAGACCTGGGGACCGCTAGGCCGTTGGGGTTAGGAAAATCAGAGTGCTTAATTCTTATTATTTTATTGAGTAACTCAGTAACTTAGTTCCTTCTACTTTTCTCATTTATCTCCATCCATTCCTACTTCTCAGAAACTAAGTGAGTCTCTTTTAGATGATCCTACGTGGCACTGACCATACTTCATCTGGTAAAAATAGCTATTTTTTTAAATATGTAAATTAAATAAAACTTGCTACCCGGAAAGAATAATCAAATTCGAGCCCTCCTTCCAAACGCAAAGTAAGGTTCATTTGAAGAAAGCAAAGTAGGAGAGAATATGGAGGCAAGTCTGGACAGAAGAAGAAGACGCGTTGTAGGGTTTATTTGAAGATGGAGGAAGAGGAATAAGATGAATATTTGTTAGCCATTAATGCCGCCATTTTTTTTATTCTTTTATTTTGTATTTAAATTTTTGTCCATAAAAGATATGAAGATGTGCCCAAAATCCAAATGTCTCGTTCATCAACAAGTATTACATAATCTTTATTGTCTAGCTAGACTTTGCTCTGTTGTGGGTTCATTTGATGAAAAAAAAATCAGAACTTTGAACCTGTCTCTTCTTTGCAGCAACTAAATAAAGGAAGAATGTCAAGTTCTTGTCTTTATCAGTAAATAAGTAACGAAGGAAAAAGAATCAACTCAATGAGGGAAAATATCCAAGTTCTTGTCTTAGTAAATTAGTTTGCAGCAATGCTATGTAGTGCATTAAAAACAGAGAAAAACATTAAAGGCACTCTTCAAGTTTGCAACTGAGTTAATAGGTACGGTTAGTAATATCAAAAACCTTATTATAAAATATTAAATGATCACTTTTAACCTTATATTTAGAGAGGTGAATAACTGCATTGATTGGCTTGCTCAGCGTGTTACCAACAACTTCTTTAACGAAATCACTTTTAATATTCCACTGCCTAATTGCAGATTCTTTATGAATTTTGATATGAAATGATTTATTTTTTTAATAGTTTTTCAAAGCATTCTATTAAAAAAAAACAATGGGCAAGAGTTCATAGTATGATGAGTAACTATATTTTGAATATAGGATTATTATGAACATTTGTATAACTTAAAGCTTGTTCACTTTCTTCTCTTGTGATTAATGGTAAACATAAGTTAATTCAATTGCTTGCTTCATGTTTCTACTTCATTAGCTATAAATTGAAAAAGTGATAGTGAACTAAGCCTCGAGTTTGTGCTACTACTTCACTTTCAACAACAGTTGTGAACATAACCGCGATATGAAGTTTCTCTTTAGACATCAATTATGGTCAAAATTATTGTTGAGAGTGATATTTTTTTAATTGTAATTTTGTCTTGGAATCACTGCAGAAAGTGTTATACTTTTTAATTATTTAAATGTTTTGTCATCTTCTTACATCAGTTTTAGAATCATTGCAGAAAATCATTAACTTTTAACATTCTCTCTAATAATACTGGTTTTTTAATCACTGTAAAAATGTTTTTTTTTTACTACTATTAAAGGCCATTTTTATGATAGTGCTTGAACCATAGTAGGACAAGGTTAATGGTTTTGCCCAAGAGATAAAAATATACTCATTATCCTAACAAAGCTAGTTTAGGGATTGTGCTATCAAGTGGGATGCTAGTTAAAAATATGCCTATAAGAGATTTGGAAAAGCAACCGAAAATTCACATCATAGGACCTTTCAAGAATATTACCAAACATGTTAAACTTTCTTGAGAAACATGAAACATGACATTAGATTTTATTGGAGAACGAATTATATATAATAACTCGGAGCATATATGATATATAGGTGATGATATAGATTCATAATTCATATAATTTAATTGTGGTGATCATGATGACGTGGATGAGTTGGAGAAGGAGGAATAAGCTCGGAACAACAAACACACCAGCCACCCCAACATCTGGCGAACAAAGTTGGACATTTTTTCTGTTCCTCTACACATGCTTCCTCACATTCTGGATCCCCAAAGCATGTTGTTTCCTTTCTCTGCCCTCTTGCCACTCCAATTCCTACACAACATGTTATCATGATATCATCCATATGAAAATTTTGAGGAATTATAGATATTTTTTTATTCAAATATATGGGAATTATATATCATCGTTGATTCAGTCAAATTTAAATATTTATTGTGGGTTTCATTACAGAGAATAAAGACAGAGGAAGAGGGGGATTTGAATACTCACTTTATGAGTATCTCGTGTGATACGTATGATAAAATCAATAATTTAATCAAATGATTGTAAAAAAATTGTCACATGATATTTAAAAAGTGCCAAATCTCAAATTTTTAAAAAGGACAACACAAAAGGGTTCTGATTCAATGATTGTTTTGAATTTTTGAAAAAAAAAAAAATATGTCTTGATAAAATTCAAAAATCTAATAGAGGGAGAGGGAGAGGGAGATGAATTACCATATACAATGAGAAACAAAACCACTAAGCATGTCAAGTTGGGTGAAACTTTTGCCATTTCTTTTATTCTTTTTTATGCTATCAACTTGCTTTTGCTATATGTTGGAAGGAGAATGCCCTCCTCTATATATATATATATGGAGGAATGTAAATGAATTACATGGAAATAAAATCTAATACATTCGATATTTAATTATTATGGTAAGAAATAATATGGCTTTAAAATGTTTGAATATTATTCTGGGCATGTCCAGACTAATATAATTTTATCTATTCAAATCAAAACAAATGGATGTTAATGTGTTAATAATATTAATAATAAGAGTTTGTTATAGAATAAATAATATATAAAGGATTCATATATCTTGATTTAATATAAAACAAGCATCTTAAATATATATATATATATATATATGGTTAAGTATATAAATTTTTCCTTATTATTTTATCAATGATTAATTTAAAAAAATTAATTACATAGATTTTATTTTGAATAGTATCTGAAAAATTCAATATTCATCAGATCGGTTATCATTTTCAGAAATAATAATTTTTAGCAATTCATTTGCATATAAATGGAAACACATAAAACCAGTCAAGGCACTACTTTTGAAACAAAAAAAAAAGTATTTTGTATTACATTGCTTGACAAATGACAAGATCATTGCAAAAATTCAAAAAAAACAAAAAATTGGAAGAATTTAAGTCCAACTGCAATTTACAAGTTATCTATAAAAAAAATTCTTATATAAACCCAATGCATTATGTTATCCATTCTCTATATCAAATAAAATTATTCTAATTCAATTCAATAAAATCTTATGCATCGTTGTTTTCAATGACTTTATTTTTACATTAGAATACATGTTTATTTTTTTATTTTTTTTTCTTTCTTTACCATCATTAATGGCATAATCAATATGAAGGGTATGTTTTTAATTGATAGAGCATTGATAACGTGGTGCATGGAAGCATATCCCTTAGAATCCTTCCCCTCGTTCATATGTGGTGTCCTTTTTTTTCCTTTCCTTTTTTTTTTATTGGGACCATTATTACTAATGATGACTTGATGGGTATCTTGAAAATGCTTTTGTCATATTTATTTAACATGACTGCATGTTCTAGTATTTGAACTCGAGACCACATGAGAGTTGATTTAATTCTCTAGATCAATTTAACCAAAATAAATGAATAATTTAAACTGTTAAAATTTAACTTGCACAATCTCTAACTGCAATAAAATAAACAAACAAATAATTTATTTATAAAAAAATTAATAATGGTGTACAACTATGAAATGTGAAAATCAAATTTTAATAATTTAAATTTATTTATTTTAATATGATAATTTTTTTAGAAAATAATTAAAATTTTTAATAAAAAAATTAAATTTGAACTATTCATTTTACTATTTAAGAGTATGAATGAGATGAGGAGAAGATAAGGAGAGAGTGGATTATGAGAGAACTTGGACCCGTGGAGCATTGGGTCTGTATAAGAATTTCTCCATTTAGAAATTTGGGCCAAGGGCTTCAATAAATTGATTAAGGGATGACATCAAAAGACCAAAAGATTGAAGTAAATTTAAATATGAAAAGATTTGAAAATTTAAAATAAGGATCAAAGATTTTTAGTGAGTTTGTATAAAAATTTGCTACTCTCATTCCATATTTTTTTTTACTCTCAAAATAAGAATTTAAATGTAAAATTTGCTCATTTATAAAAGAAAAACCTGTCAAATACATCATTGTCATTTCCGGTAATTTGCTATTCTTATACCCTTATTTGCAATGCTAAAAATAAAAATTTACAAGTAAGATTCGTTAATTTGCAAAGAAAAATTATTTCTAAGTAATGATATCTTTGACAAGTTTTTAATTTACAAATTAGTAAATCTCACTTGCAAAAATTTTGTTAATACTTGAAAATCATGAAATGAGAGTATCAAACTTTTAAACCATAAAGTCACTATCTATGTGTGTGTTTGTGTGTGGGAAATGTAAATGAATTGCATGGAAATAAAATCTAATACATTGAATATTTAATTATTATGGTAAGCAATAAAAATTACAGATATGGATTTAAAATGTTTGGATATTATTCTTCAATGATTAATTTCAAAACATTAATTAAATGGATTTTTATTTTGATTAGTATATGATAAATTAAATACTCATCATCATTTATCATTTTAAGAAATTTT
The DNA here is from genome assembly GCF_029017545.1 of Prosopis cineraria. NCBI lineage: Eukaryota > Viridiplantae > Streptophyta > Magnoliopsida > Fabales > Fabaceae > Prosopis > Prosopis cineraria. Next base: position 47,454 of record NW_026555489.1, read on the forward strand.
AGCAATTCAACTGCATTTGCATGGAAACGCATAAAATCAGTTAAGGCACTACTTTTTTTAAAAAAAATATTTTGCATTGCAATGCTTGACTAGATCATTACAAAAAATAAAAAATAATAATAATATTTGGAAGAACTCAAGTCCATCTACAATTTATAAGTTATTTGGAAATTTAGACCATAGCTTCTATATAAATGGATTAGGGATTACACTAAAAAAACAAAAGATTAAAGTAAACTTAAACACAGATAAAAACATTCGAAAGCTCAAAATAGGGACCAAGGATTTTTGAAAGAATGACAGTTAGATTCCAAAACACTAAATTAATACCAATTAAATTTTTGACAACTTTTTTAAAAAATAAGTTGAAAATATAAATTCAAATTATTACAAATTTAGGGGTTTTAATTATAAATGAGTATTTAAATATCAAATATAATTTTTAGATTGTAACAGAAATTTTTATCCATACCTTTTTAAATTGATATTTATAATTTATTTTGTAAAAAATGTTATCTAAGACCTAACAAACAGTAACTGTCATTAATTTATTTCTTTAAAACTTAACTGTCATTCTTTCAAGATTTTTTAGTGAGCTAGTCTAAAAATTTGCTACTCTTGTTTTATGATTTACAACCGTCAAAACAAGAATTTACATTGTGCTAAGAAGAGATATGAATAAGAGTTCAGTCAGTGAGAGTTTATTGGGCAGCCTCACGATGGTGACATTATATTGATAAGCATCTAAGTATTAAAATCATATATCATCATCTTTTTCTTTGTTTCGGTAACACTGGTTAACTCGATACATGTCATATGTGTACTGCATGGAATCTTGATATATTAATAAATTATACTATTGATGGCTTATATGTGTTATTAGAATCTTTACAGTCTAAGCAAAATTTTTTTAGAAAAATAAACACCTAACATTACAAAGTACAAACAGAGCAAGGAAGCATGGCTACTAACTTTCACAATAAAAATTGGGTTAATGGTCTAAAATGTCCCTCAAAAAATGTCAAAATCACTCTTAAAGTCAAGAAAGAATCATTTATATCCCTTAACCATTAAGATTTTCGATTCTATCACCCTATCACTTACTCTGTTAAATTTCATCGTTAGTAAAGCCTATATTTAATTTTTTTTAATATTTTTAATGAGTCTCACCATTTTTCTATGAGGTTAAGAATTTAAAATGCTCTTGGTTAAGATCACCCTTAAAGTCAAGAAAGAATCATTTATATCCTTCAATTGTTAAAATTTTTTATTTCATTACCATGCCGTTTATTTCGTCAAATTTTACTTTTAGTGGGACCCACATTTAATGTTTTAAAAATATTTTTAGTGGGTCTCACTATTTTTTTTTTATATTTTTAGTATGTCTCTTCAAGACTTGGACTACACCTTTGAGTGAGTCTCTATTCAAGTTTGTAAAAATTTAAATTTCAATCCACTAGCAAGCAAGATTTTTCTACCTTAATTCCTAAACTTATCCTCAAATTTGTTATTATTAAATGATGCCAAAACTCCACCAACCATTACAAGAATGTGCTTCTAATGTGCTCTTTAGCCTAGCCAATCATGACAATAACAAAATTGCAATTGATGTATAAGCCATCACTACTCAACTTGCTTTAATCCAAGAATGAGTGAGAGAGCGAGAGAGAGAGAGAGAGAGAGAGAGTTGAGGGGGTAGAGAGAGAGAGAGAGAGAGAAGGAGAATATGAAGAGAAGGAGAAGAGAGAGGGATTTTTTTAAAATTATAAAAAATATTAAAAAAATGATGACAAGGTGATAGAATTAAAAATCTTAACAGTTAAGGAATATAAATGACTCTTTCTTAACTTTAGAAATGACACTGGCCCTTTTAGCTTAATCAATGAGCATTTTAAACCCTTAACCTCAAAAATATAATAAAAATATTAAGTGGATCCCATTATTATATTTTATTATTAAAAAATATTTAAAAAATTTTATGTAGACCCCACTAATGGAGAATTAACACCAGAGGCATCAAGAAAGCAAAATTTTGAGATTAAAAAATAAAATTAACCCTAAGTTGAATTTAGGATCATTTGTATACAATTTAGGGATAAAATTGACCCTTAATCCATAAAAATTTGCATTAGTAGTAACTACTTAATGAAATAATAATAATTGTGATTGGTAGAGAATCAAAATACACCAATATATATATATATATATATATAAAACATAAAATTTAACAAAAACCGGACTATTAATGAGTCATAATAGATCGATAGCATGACTCGTTGTTCTTGGAACACTGTGTAATGTAATGGGACTTAGGCGTGATTAATTTACACGTTATGCGGCTACGAAGACGACGGCTTCTCGCAGCAGACACACCATCCACCGTGACACCTGTGAACTAAATCAGGGCAATTCCTATAAACACATACTTGTGCGCATTGCCCATCGTCCACACATTTGTTCAACTCATACAATCCTTGTGCTCCCACTTTTGGTGCCATTCCTATCATTCATACAACAATACACACATCCATCAATTTCAATTCTTAATCCCCCCACACACAAAAATCAATTTCGCCCTTAAACTATAAATTATTTAAAAATGTCTAAAATCTTAAACTTATTTTCTGTATAATGTTTTTCTTCAATTTTTAAAAATAGTGTAATGTCCTCTGTATTATTAACAAAGGTTAACTCTGACTGTTAGTTGACTAAATAATTATAAAAAAAGATTTCAAAATTACATAATAAGGACAAAAACAATTATAGAAAGGGACCGAAAAAATTTATTGGTTCTTTTTTGTAACTTTTTGGATATGATTTTTATAATTTGTTAGTCAACTAACAGTTAAAATTAACATTTTTAATAGTATGGGTTATGTTGTACAATTTTTAAAAGTTAAAGAAACATGTTGCACCAAAAATGAGTTTAGAATCAGACACTCCTGGACTTATAATTTAATGGTGAATTTTCCCTTTAAACTATTAATTAATGTAAATAATATAATTGGGAAGAAATAGAGAGAGTTAATATATAAACTTGGAAAGATAATCCTTACAATTATATATTAACACAAAATGTGATTAGATATATGTATAATCATGATAATATTGTGCCTGTTCGATTTGGCGCTAGAAGCCTGAAAACTTTGGTTTTGAAGCCACGTTTTGCTGAGAGTGGTTACCAAATCACATAATTTTTTTTTTATTTTCAAATCACGTTTAAGTCTAAAACCATGGTTTTAAAGACCATGCTTTAGGCCAACCTTGGTTTCGATGCGACATAATTTTTTTTGAAATCATGTTTGTAAATCAATCAATTTTAACCAAACCACAATTTTTGCCAACAGAAAAAACAAAATCACCTAACTTTTATTTAGAATGTAGTTTTTATAAGTGGTCACAAATCCTTTTCATTAACTAACACAACAATCTGGTTAATTTGAAATGAACACTCTAATAATCCTTCCTAATCAGACACATCACGTTATGAGAGAGCTCATATGCATAACTGAACTGTCATGATCGATCATGTCTTTGGAGGAGTGAACACTACATTGATTAGTTAGCTCACCAAGTTAATCAAGACAAGTGTGATACTATGCTATCTACAATTTATTCATGAACAATTTCATCGTGACCTTTGTATTCAGAAAAAAAATAATAATAAGACTAGCACTTGTAAGTACAATTCAAACATTAAAAAAAAACTCAAACTAAATACGGTAAAATAACTTGCGTTTCATAGATGAAATCGAATTGTCTTTAATTATAACAATATATAATTTGTAATATAATTAACTACATCATGCGGTTAATTTCCCTTCACCTTCAGAATTCATGATAGCTGGCAAGACAATTTAGTGATGAAATGTAATGAGAAGAAGAGAAAGATGAGTTACCAGATGCTACAAGAAATAAAATCACTAAACAAGCCAATTTGATTGAAGCTTTGGCCATTTCTTTCAGAATTTATGATCTCAATTTACAACAGACATGTGTTTTTTTCCCCTATCAGTATCAATATGTTGGAACAAAAATAATTAATATGTAGATATACCTATATATATACACACTTTAATACATCCTTCATTTTCTCCTCGTCCTTCGCTCTGCATCTCAAATATTTTTAGATTGAGAATTAATCGGCATGTGTTTCTCTTAGTTTACTCAAAGAAATATCATATCCATGCAATTTTTTTTTTTTTATTTGAATTTTTCATAATGGTTGTTTCAATCCAAGAAGGGGCTGATTTACGTTAAAGGGAATGGGGGCAGCTTCCCCCATTAACATTATTAGCACCTCTTAATTATAGGGTGCATGGGAGAAATTATCAGTTGCTCCCTTCAAAAATTACCACTTCCCCCTAAAGTATTGCTCAAGCATTTAATTTTTTTTAATTCAATCTTTACTCCTAAACATTTTTCTTAGTCATTCAATCAATGAAATTAATGTTATTTGCATTGTTAACTTTTAGGTGGTAGATTGGTTCATATTTAAGAAATTGTCTTGTTCATATTATTTATATAAATATATAAGAATAAAATTCTCCTAAATTTTAATATAGTTACATATAACTCTTCCCTCCTTTAAACTTTTAAAATTAACCTCTTTAATTTTTTTTTTTTCAAAACCCAATATTATTAATAACTTTATTATCTTATTCACAAAATTTGCCACATCAAATTAATGAAATATACATATGGCACCTAACATTGAAAAAACATTTAATTATTTTTAATGCAATTCAAGAAAGAATCATATCAATAAAATTTATACTTCCTTTGAAATGAGACAGGTATGCACCCATAATAATAAAAAAATATAGATAAAATTTTTATAAAGTTATTATTAACTTATATAAGATGTCACATAAGGTGCTATATATCTTTTCTTAATATGAATGACAACTTTTGTTGGTAAAGTAGTTAAAAGAATTTAGTAGGGAGTCCGTGATTAAAAAAATAAAAGGTTATGATAGTTAATTTTTAAATTTTTAAAGGTGAGGGGAGTTTTATTATCTTAAAATTTAGGAAAATTTTATATATTTTAACCAAATAAAATTATAATAAATTATTTTTTCAAATTCTAAAATAAAATATTAATTTTTATTTTGTAAACAATAATAATGTCAGGTTCTTTAATTGTTTATATCGAAAATATTTATTTTAAAAGAGTATGATTATTTTCATCAAAAAAGAGTATTAGCATATGATATTAATATTTACTACTTATTCTATCATTTTCAACAAAAAATTGTCTTTATATTAAGATAATTTTATTTTTTAAGTTATTATAATTTTATAATTTTATTGTTTCTTATGTATTTAAGTTTAATGAATTTATTTTTATTATTTAAATAAATATTTATAATTATAATTTAAAAAATATTAATATTTATTTATATATGTTCTTCCCCAACAACAAAATTTCCTAGATCTGTCACTGAATCCAAGTCACTTCAATTTCATTCATGGAACTTCTACTTCAAATCACTTGTATACATAAAGAATTTGAAGAAAAAACGAGAGAATTTTGTAATTGTTTGGTTTAAAAAAATGAAGAGCAACATTTTCACTCCGGTGGTGAAGTTTAAACTAAATAAATGATAATGAAGAGAAATTTTAATAATTTTTTTTTTTCCTTTCTTCTTTTCTCTCTCCTTTTAAAGTGAGAAAATTCACATGTTCTCTCTCCTTTAAAATGTAAGCAACTCTTATTCATATCATTATTCTCATAAAAATATATTATAATTTTTTCTTTTTATCATTACCCCAACTACTAATGATAAGTTAAGTTAAAAAATATTAAGAATAATGATGAAAAATACAAGAAATCAAGTTAATGAAAAAAAATGAAAATAATAATTTCTTCAAATACTAAGTTTATTATATTTTAGTTTAAAATTAGTTTAAAAAATATTTATATTTTGATTGGAAGAAAGAATGTCATTAAAATATCCTTCATTCTCTCATTTTTATTAAAATCTTTAATTTTTTTTTTCTTCCTTTAAAGCAAATCCTGTGTAAGCATGAGCGGTGTTCAGTTAAAAAGGGGGAAAATTGTATTGGGAATTGTGGTGAGGAATCTTCCACCATCAGATAAGTCTGAATTGAAAAAGATGTATCATGAAAATAGACTCATGTCTTAAATTTTTGGATCAAGAGAATGTCAAATTCAAATTCACATGTCCACTTCCTTCCAAATCTAGTGAATCTTTCAAGGTTTTAATACTACTGCCTCAAAATCCGACGGATGAAACTTAAATTCCAAGAAGTAAAATTCTCTAGCAACATGTTGGAAATTTTTTCTTCCTGTTTTTAATATAAGATAATTTTTTAAAAAAATTCTTAAAATAAGGAAAATTAAATTTAGAGTAGTAATTAATTTTTGTTTACTATTTTGCATTTTATATTTGTTGTCTTTTGGATTTTCATGTAATAATTTATTATGGTTATTAATTATAAGAAATGACAAAATTGAAAAGTTACATTTCTTTATATTTTTAAAGGTATAACTATAATTTTTTAATAAGTATGAAATTAGTTAAATTTATCTTGTACTAATAACAGGAGAGAATAAACAGTTACACCTGCAATTGATTTTTAAAATATTAAAAAAAGGCAAAAAAAAGAGTAAATAAGACATTCATCCTCATATTGGACAACTTAAACTACTATTCATAGAATTTATTCAAAATGATATATATTATTTTGATGGCTTATTTATTTCAGTCATATATAGAAAAGGCATACAAATTAATGATATTAGGGACAGATGAATTATTAATTAATTAATAGTATTAAATGTGAAGATGAGCATCTGAATGGGGAGGAGGAAAACGATGTAAACAGCATCTGCAGAAGCCGCCCCAGCACTTGTTGATCAAACCAGGACATGTTGGGTATTTTGAACATTCTTTGTCACAATCTGAGTCTGTCACGCATGGTAGTACGACCCCACCAAGCCCTTGTGTCACTCCTACACACGCCATCCAAACATATACCACAATCAATTAGGGTGAGTCCCATGCATTCAGATGTGTTAAATTATTGAATTAATAATAGTTATATTTTTTATAATTTTTTTAAAAATAAATTATGTTATGTTTGCATGAATTGTATTTGAATTACGGATTTGAATGATTCAAATTAATTTATATTTATTTTATTTCGCTGCAGAGAATCTTGCAAACTTTAGACATGACCTCCTCTTGAGATATTCATAAGGTTGTCGTTGATAATAATTGTAAATAAGGTAATTTGGGTCAAATTTGAATGAGCCTGAAAAACTTTGGGTCAAGCTTAATAAAATAGCATAATTTCAATGTTCAGGTGAGGCCTAAATAACACTTTAATTTTTTAAGTGTATGCATATAATTTTTTTATAATAATAAAAAAATTAATTTTAAATTTTAAATTGAATTTTTTAAAAATAGATTAAATTTTTTAAAAAAATCAACAATTTAGTTATTTGAGCTAATCTAAATAAGCCCAAAACTCAAGGGCTCGATTGCACGGATACAATACATCAATACTTAAATTTTTAAAAAGATATGATAGGTTTTCAATATGTGTATATATATTTATAAAAATACAATTTTAGAAAATATTCAAATTATTATACATATATAGTCCTTTTATAATAATGTCAAGTAAAATTAATCATTAATTATAATTTTATTTTCATCTATACCTAATTGCCTATCACCTATTCCCCATTAATAGATATAGTATTAATATATCCTTTTTCTCAACCATCATAAGATTATATTTTCATATTTTTATAATTAAAAAAATATAATATTTATTCTTTTATTACATTCAAACTTATTTTTCAAAGAAAATATAATCCTCAATTTTAAAAGCAAATCAAAAAATGATATTAGTAATAAAAAGTTTAATATTATAAGTTTTAACAAATTTAATTTTTTTAAAAAATTCAAGTATTGATTAACAATATAGAAGTATTGGATACGTATCGAAAATTAAAATTTTTAAAATTAAAAAAATTATTTTAATACTTTATAGATACGTATTGAAAAAGTATTGGTGAGTATTGATATCAAATATGATACCAATACGAATACATGAGGCAATTTAAAATATCAATACTTTCTAGTCCGAGGGTAATCACGTCGAACTTATATATATGGGCTTTTTTTACAAGTTCAAGCTCATTCCAAACTTACCCAAATTAACCACACCTCGAATAAGCCTGCCTCACCCAAATTACTCACTCTAAATAATGGTTCCACATAGTGAGGGTTCATAGTAGTCTAGATTGGTGGTGGTAATGTCCTAAGATTTTTCAAGATACCAGGTGATTAAAAAAGAAAAAGAAATATAATCATGTTCAAAGCAAAGTTAGGCATTAAATATAAATATATTTTTTTTAATTAGAATTTAAACATTCGTCATGTTATATGGGCGAACGTGTATACAAAGAGGGGAAGGAGGGGGTTACCAAATGCAATGAGAAGATGAACCACTAAAAAACCCAAGCTCAGTTTGAGTGAACCTTTTGCCATTTCTTCCCAATTATTTTTCCTATCAACACCAGATATGTGTATTTATCTTACTTCTCTATGTTGAAATGAGGCCACCCTGATTTGACTATTTATATGCCCATCTTACAGCTGCTGATCCATCATCTACCCAAGTTCTTTAATTAATAGCAATTAATACTATTTCTTGGATGTTATAATGTAACAACGTAAATTAACTGTCAGTGACACCTTGAACTTGAATACTCATTCAGTTATAAATGTAAGATACATTTATTTAGTTGACGCTCATTGATTGCAAATAAATACTGTGTTTAAATGTTGGCAAAATGATACTCCCTCCGTCCGAAATTATATGATACTTGTGAAGGATTTTTTTTTTGTCCTAAAATATAAGATACGTTTGATAGATTAAAGTTTCATTAAATACATCAATTTTAATATTATCTTTTTTCTTTATATAATTAATTTTCATCCATTCTCTTTTCAATATATTAAATGATAGGTATTTTAAAAAGTTTATATTTTTATTTTGAAAAGATAAGGTTATTAAATGTATTCAATGAGGTTTATTGGTATATAAAATTTTATCTAAAAGTATCTTATAATTTAAGACGGAAGTAATGCTTTGGGACCAAACCAGAAATTTTAAAAAGTCAATTAAGTACTATGGTCCTTTACTGGCCATAATTGGATCAAACCACACCAAACTGAACCAACTGGCTTGGTAAAAAAAAAAAACTGAAGATTTCCATTCGAGCTAGTAATTAGTTTGCGCTTGGTTCAATATGTTGATTAGATTTTATTATTATTTGTTATCCATAATTACCATTATTTATTAGCAGTATCTATTACTGTCCTCCTAACACAGAATATATGTTTGTGTGTGTGGATCAATGCTATAACACGTGCCATATGAAGTTCTTTTTCATTCATGGTACCTAAAATTCCAAGCATATCAAGGCTATGATTGTCATCAAAAGTCACTCCATGGAAATCACATGAGGAGTTAATCGAAAATATAAGAATTACATGCTCATTTATAAAACAAATACCTTAAGATTGGCAAATATATATAATCTAATTAATCCAAAAGAAAGCCAGCAAGATTTCGTGGTGCCTACTCACACCAAAAAATACTTACTTCTAATGCTTTTTCGACCGAGCTTTTCCCCGTAACAATGTTAACCATGGAAAATGAAATATAAAAGTCACAATAACTAAAATTAATATACATTGATACATACAATGCAATTAATTATGTGATCACTAAATGGGCATGTAAAAATGATTTCTAAATAATAGTTATCCGAACAATTTCAACCAAGTTATATTTTACATAACAACATTTTGTATCCCTTCAAACACTGTACTTAAAACCAAAAAACCCAATCAAAGTTGGGTTGATCTAAACTAACAACCACTTATTTAGTTTAATGAGGGCTTATTATATGGTAGAATACAACTTCAAACAAAATATCCAACAACACATATTTTTCAAATAAATCTTGACATGTCATGCTTATTTTCAAAAAAATCAGACAAAAACAAAACCAAGCAATTTTCATGCTTTTGAACAAATTTTAATTACCTTAGAATTTTTGAAACTTAAATCTCCACACAATATGACTCTTGACCAAACCTTAACAAAGTAATAAATTTTCATACTTAACCTCACCAAAATCTCCTCCTTCTATCTAATTTTTGACCAAAAATTTTTATCCTAAAAATGTACTATATGCCACAACATATGGTACAGTGTCATAAAATATCACTTAAGCCCCAATCATTTGGAATTAAACTGATCCAAGATCTATTTTGAATCGCATATAATCCTAATACATTATCTTAGATACAATTTTACCTATAACTAAGGGCCTAAATAATTAATTAGCATTCATAAATCCCAATCAACATAAATCCTCCAAATACATGTTTCCTCAATTATTATTACTACTTGGAGCATTGTGTGTGTGTGTCTCTAGGTGATGCATAGATCACTTTATTTAAACTAATCATAATTTAAACTTGGTGATGAATATCATGATGACGTGGACGAATAGTAGAAGGAGGAGTATCAGAACAGCAAAAGCACCGGCCATCCCAACTACATCTGGCGAACTTGTTGGGACATGTCAACTGTTCTTTTGTACAGTCTCCCCTACAACAATACTGCGCAAAGCATTTTCCTTTTCTAATCTCTCCTGCCACTCCTTTCCCTACACGTGTCACATTCATCCACATCATCAATTCTTGACCATTTATATACATTAGAGAGAGAGCGTGACATGAGTTGCCAGCAGATGCAACAAGAAACAGAACCAGCAAGCAAGCCACCAGTTTGATTGAATCTCTCCCCATTTCTTCGATATTTTAAATCTTTGGAACCGTCTTGCCTTCAACTATTCATCCACTCTACGCCTTATATATACAATGATGACCCACGTCAATAAATTATAGCAATCAAATTATACAATAATTATCCATTAATATGATTTATAATTTAACTTATTATATTGTAAACAAATGGAGTATCAAATCAATATAATACCCAATAACATTTGCTGTATTAATTATTAAGAAATGCGCATTAACAAGTTATTGAAGTTTTGATGTATCGTGCTTGACTCGATTGATTTAAAATGTATCAAATCAATAATATGATCATACTCTAATAATATCTTCCCATTTCTTCCCAAAATGTTAGACATATTTATTTTTAACTCATTAATTGCTTAGATACGATCAAACAACAAGTTTGTGAACTTTTGATGATCGTGGATTGACTCAATTGATTTGCAATCACTACTTAACTCATTACTAGTTCAACCCCATCCGTTTATTTTTATCATTTAATGTGTTAGCATAGAGGGATAAATCAGTAAAGACAACCAAACGCCTCTTAACAAGTTTCATATCAATTTGGGATTTTTATTAAGATTTTCAGTTCTGAAACATAGGGAAAATGATTAAGTACATCTTAATTTTTTAGTAAATTTAAAGGTGGGTTTTGAAGCTCGATTATACTCAAAAACAGCAGCCAGTCAAACTGAACCCTTATTCTTTGCTCTATGTATCTACTGGGTGCTGGAATCTTACTGCTTTTTGTTGGATGTGTGCTGCTTTAGAGGAACTTGATGAGATTTTGCAGAAAGAAGTGTCCATACATTATTTGATGTGAAGGTGTTGAAGAATGGTATTAAAAAAAAAATGGTTTTGTGTTGCTTCAATGGAGATGATCTATGTTTTGTCTTGCTTTCATTTTTACAAGTGAAGTGACGCTTACTCTGAGTTCCATATTCCACAATTTAGAGTCACTTTCTGCAATTTTATCCAAACTTTTTTTATTTCCTCCTGTTTAGTAGAAGTGGTGCATGTGTGGCTTTGACTCTTATTATTATTAGCCTCTTTCTTTCTAGAAATATAAATTTAGAGCTTGGGACAAAAATTTATATTTTAGCTGAGACAATGTTATTTTATTTTCATTTACCTGTTCATTGAGATCTCCTCCTCCTCCTCCTTTTGGTTTTTAACTGAGATTTGCTTCTTGTTGCCATTCCCATGATCAATTATGACTCCATAAGTTATTGATTTATATAATCTTAGTTTTAATTTTTTTGACCTTCAAATCTTAATTTAAAATTTAAAATTACTAGAAAGAGATTCACATGTCCACTTTTTTTTTCTTGGTAATTTTTACTTCAGAAAATTAATCTGTAAGTCCTTTTAATTTTTTTTTCAATTTTAAATCAGGTTCTCATAATTTATTTTATTTTAATCATGTTCTTATAGTTTGAACAATTAATATATTAATCCTTGAAGGTTGAAGTTATTAATAAATTATTAAATTTTTTCAAAACAAAAACACTTTTAAAATTTATTAAAAAATTGATTGAACATCTTTAGCCAAAAAATAAAAAATTGATTTAATATAATGTTTACATTTTCATTAATTATATATATATATTACTTAAAAAACATAACCAAATTGTATGGGTTCTGAGTTATACAAATTATATAATTAATTCTAAAGTTTTGTAATATTTTAATAAAAATAAAGTGTATAATTTTATTTTTAAAATAAAAAATTCAAGGATTTGAGTCCTTAGGAACTAACACATTTAATTGATCAAAACATAAGGACTTGATTGAAGCAAATTAGGCTACAAGATCCAATTCAAAAATTGATAAAAACTAGAAAGACTTGCAAATTAATTTTCTCCTTTTTTGTTTATAATCTATATTTCACTCTTTCTTTTTAAACTTCATTTTACAATATTAAAAAGGATACATGTTGATCAACGAATCTTCTCCCGTTCTTCGAAACTTTAAAACGCACTTGTATATATGTATAAAAAAAAAACGCACTCATATATGTGTGTATTATTTTTAAGATACTCCCTCTCTTTAAAAAAATAAAATATTTTTTAAAAAGTTAAATATTTAAAAATAAAAGATATTTTTAATTTTTAAAATATAATCAATGTTTTTTTAAGTACCTGTATTGAATAAATCATTTTATATTTATTATAAAATAAAATATTATATTAAATAAAAATAAATGTAAAAAGAGATAATTATGTTAAAAATAAGTAACTATTTTATTAAAGTAATATTAGATTAAAAATGTTTTATATTTTTAAATGATGTGATTAATTCTTATTAAATTTAAGTTTAGAATTTTGGGGCACCATTTCAGGAGAAAAAATAAAGAACAAGTACAATAATCCAATAATATACATAATCCCGATACAATAATTATTCAATAATTTATTAATAAAAAAGGGGTCAGTAACTCAGTGTACAAAATTGTGTATCGCTACTTTCTATGGAAAGAAAAACAATAAATAAGAAAGTCGTCATCGTCACCTGGCGTGAGCAGCAGCCAGCGGAACCAATTCTGACAGAGGCGTAGCAACCGGCGTCGGCACCGGCGACGGAGCTGGAGAGTTCCGACACAGAGGACACGTGGCGCTCAGACGGAGCCACTCGTCCAAGCATTCCACGTGGAAGCAGTGGTTGCAATCTGGAACGCACCGCACTGAATCATTCTTCACATACTCTCCCAAGCAAATCGCGCATGGGCCTCCATTGGGCCTGGGCAATCGCCGACTCTCCCCCAACACAATCTTCGGGAAGGCTTCAATCGTGGGCTTGTCCAGGCCCAAAACTACCACGACCGGCTCATCGGAACTACTGTTACTACTACTACCTACACGGCGGCGGTTAAGGCCGCGGCTGTTGGCCTTGATCCGGACGCAAGCATAAGAAGCAAGCATGATAGTGGAGATGAGGACGAGAATGCTGATCGCAATGGCAATGCCATAGCCGAGGCTCGTGCCGGTGGCGGAGATCGGCGGTTCAGCGGCGGACATGAGAGAGAGAGACAGAGAGAGAGAGGAGGAGGAATGTGGAGAGAAGATTTGTGTTGCGGTGGAGAGTGAGAGTTTATGGTGAGAGAGGGGAAGTTGGGACTTGGGAGGTGACTTTATTAAGGGAAGGAGGAGACGGTTGGGGTGGTGGTGGACACTACCGGATTCCGCGGGAAAAAATTGAATGGCTTTGGGAATTGTGACGTTGACGTTGTCTTTATTTATTTTATTTATTTATTTATTTTTGTGATCAGTGCTTCAATTAATTTTCTATGTTTATTGTTTAATATATGTTCTGAGGGACTGATCTGATACTTTAAATTTCAAATTGATGATTAGCACATAATTGAAGGCTTTGACCCGAAGAGATGTTTATGCTCCCTCCAGTTTATGTTGCGAGCACTTTCTGTGTTAAAAGGTATTATAACGCATTTTTTTAAGGTTGATTATTAAAAATATATGATATTTTAAGTTTTTCAATATATGATTAATAATTTTTTAAAAAACATTTTTATTAAATAGACCACACAACATTTCTCTCTTAAATAAAGCACTTTATTAAATAAGAATATGAAAAATGGTGTATTTAAATATAATTAATTAATTTATTGAGGGCACTAATTTAATTAAAAATGACTTATATTTTTATCAAAGTAAGTATTTATTTTAGAAGTCTTGTTTTAAAATCTAAGATATCTGATAGCTCTTATAATTTTTTATTTATGTCATTACTTTATTCATTATTTCATGTTTAAAAAAAAAATGTTTCATTCAAATTTTATGCTAAGAACGTTGGAAATGATTTTAATAAAAGTGAATATAGATATGAGATTTTAAAATATATTTACTATATTCATGAAATTAGGAAATTATTTTTATTTAATATTTATATTTAAAATATAGATGGACTAAAATGCCCTCATCCCCAACAAAAATTACAACCCAAATTTGTTGGGAATGTGCTATTGAAAGTAAGATCCCTTTCACCGTCTCTCTTCCTCATGCCATTAACTCAAGAAGCCACGTCTGGAATGATCTTGAAGCTTTAACCGTGAAGAATGAACCTAGCCTAGATTCTTGCAGGCAACTTCAATGACATTCATGGGTAAGGGCAGGCCCACGTTCCCTCCCCCTCCCCCCCTCCAACCAAAAAAAAAAATTCCTGAATCTCGAGTTATATATTCTCTCTAATTTATTTATAAATTATTTTAATATTTTATTAAAATAAAAGAAATAATTTTATTAACGTTTTTATTTAAAAATTTGATAATTTTTTTAATTTTATTCCTATTAAATACAGCCACTCTAAAAATAAAATAATCTTCTCCTTCCATCTTAAATTGTAAAGCACTTTTAAAAAAAATTCACATATTAATAAATTTTATTAAATACACTTAGCAATCTTACTTTTTCAAGACAAAAAGATAACTTTAAAAAATATCCTTCATTTAAATACTTCATTGATGAAAGAGTGTTGAAGAAAAGGAATATATAATAAGGGTAGTATATTAAAAAAGTATTATTAATAAAACTTTATTTTTTATCAAAGTGTCTTATATTTTGAGATGTTAAATCTTTTTTAAAGTGTCTTATGATTTAAACAGAGGGAGTAGCATTTAATATTTCTAACATTAAATAGGAGTAAAAGAGTAAAGATAGATATAATAATCAATAATGTATCCTATAAATATTAAATAAATTTTTTTTCTCTATTTTATGAATAAGATCAGAGCAATATATGTGTCCGGAGAAGTCATTTCCCGAAGGACCAGCACAATGACGCCAGCACGATTTGTTATTTTTGTGTTACTGTGTTATTATTATTTTTTGTTTTGCCTGAATTGTGTTATTCAATAAACATCCATCTCTTATATTTACATATTTAAATAGTTAGTGTTTTTTGGAATTAACTTTTTAGTAACAAAAAGAACAAATACTATATATTTATAACATATATATACATGTCAATCTTTTTAATTAAATAGTCTTGAATTAATTATCATACAAAATTATCTATGTGTATAAGTACGTATTTAATGTTTTTGTTACTCAAATTTGAACACAATATCAGTAAATAATAATTTAAATTTTTCAAACGTTCAATTTCCAATGCATGTATTGTTTTTTTTTTAATACCTTTATAATTATCTATCGTAATTTTTGTTTAAAACATCAATATCTAAGTACAGATGAAAACGTATCTATAATGTAAACATTTTTACTTTATAAATTTATTTTAAATACATATCTTTTATTAAATAAATTTTATTTAATACACTTAAAAACATTACTTTTTCAAGACAAAAATATAACTTTAAAAAATATCCTTCGTTTGATACTCCAAGAATGTTAAAGAGAAAGAATATATAATAAGGGTAGTATTAAAAAAGTATCATTAATAAATCTTATTTTTATCAAAATGTCTTATATTTTGAAATGTTAAATTTTTTCTAAAAGTTTCTTATAATTTAAAACGCGAGAGTAACATTTAATATTTCCTAACATTAAATAAGAATAAAAGAGTAAAGATAGATGTAATAATCACTCATGTGTCTTATAAATATCGAAATAAATTTTTTTTCTCTACCTTATAAATAGATCAGAGTAGTATGTGTGTCCGGAGAAGTCATTTCCCCAAGGACCAGCAGAATGACGCCAGCACGATTTGTTATTTTTGTGTTACTGTGTTATTATTATTTTTTTTTCCTGAATTGTGTCATTCAATAAACATCCATTCTTATATTTACATGTTTAAAATATATTTAGTTGTTTTTTGGTATTAAATTTTTAGTAACAAAAAGAACAAAAATACATATATTTATAACATAGATATACATGTCAATCTTTTTATTAAATAGTCTTGAATTAATTATCATACAAAATTATCTATTTGTATAAGTACGCATTTAATATTTTTGTTACTCAAATTTGAACACAATATCAGTAAATAATAATTTAAATTTTTCAAACGTTCAATTTCCAATGCATGTAGGTTTTTTTTTAATAAAACTTTATAATTATCTATCCTAATTTTTTGTTTAAAACATCAATATCTAAGGACAGATGAAAACGTATCTATAATGTAAACATTTTTACTTTATAAATTTATTTTAAGAAATAATTAAAATAAATATTTTAAATTTTATATGTACACGTATTATGTTTCATAAAAAATCCCCCCCCCCAAAATCACAAGTCGGGTTCGCCCACTGTTCATGGGGTTGAAGAGAAAGCTAGAGGTGCCCTAATCCAGTTGATAGGTGTAATGATTTCAGATGTAGAATTCATGCTTGCGCTCTCTTTCCCCACGTTAATCTTTAGAATCGAAGGCGAAGGGTGCCGTGGATTGACCACCGTTGAAGTTCTTGCTAAGAAGTTTGTCGGTGAAAATCTAACAAGGTGACTGGTGTATTTTTGTAGAATCAAGGATGAAGAAGAATCGAAGATATGGAGAAATCAAAGATGAAGTAGAGAAGACGACGACGTTTGAGTTATGGGAAAAGGATCAGTCATCGTCATCAAGCTCCAGCTAGATGCAATAGAGAAGAGGAGAAATA
Organism: Prosopis cineraria; assembly: GCF_029017545.1. Classification (NCBI taxonomy): domain Eukaryota; kingdom Viridiplantae; phylum Streptophyta; class Magnoliopsida; order Fabales; family Fabaceae; genus Prosopis; species Prosopis cineraria. Next base: position 64,887 of record NW_026555489.1, read on the forward strand.
GTGGCGGCTGAGCAACGGAGATCAAAAAGAGGAAGTGTAAACTGAGTTTTTTTTTTTCATTTATTTATTCGGATCCGTTTGGTTGGTTAGCATTTCACATAAAGAAAACAAAATTTTACTTTTCAAATATTAAAAATTATTTAAATAAAATATTTTATAAAAAAATACATTCTGAAAATATATTAAAACAGTATCTGAAAGTAAATTTAAGAAACGTACTACTTGAATTTTTGAAAAATAAATTAAAAATAAGATATTATTTGATTATATTATCTCAAATTAATTCCTTATTCTTTTATTTAAAAAATAATTAATTTATTAAAATATAATTATTAGTTTAATAATAAGAATTAGGTATTAATTTTTAATATTACAAATTAAATAATTAATCATGTTAATTTTTAACATTAAGATATAATAAAAATATAAATTTTTATCACAATTTCTAAAATTACAAATTAAAAAAGTACAAATAAAACTAGATCTCAAGTTTTTAATATTATAATGAAATTTTATGTTTTATTTTTTTTTTTTGTTTAACACATTTTTAATTTTTTAATATATTACATTTATATAATAAAAATTATAAATCATTATAAATCAATGTCCTTTTTAATAATCATATATTCAAAAACACATTTTACTATCATAATCTAAACACTTTTAATATATTAAACTGACTTTTAAAAAATGTATTATAAATATAAATTTCATTTCAATAAGTAATTTTTACTAAATTACTTTTATCAAATAAACTTTTATCAAATGTGCTTTTAGCAGGCTAAAAATCAAACACATATTTAATTATGGAACCCAATTCCATCTGCTTTGGTGAAAATTATTTCCACATGGGAGCCAAATTAAATTTTATTTTAACCAATCAAATATAAAAAAATTTCAATTTTTATTTCCACATATATATATATATATTTCCACCCTCTAATTTCATCACCATGTGGATCCTTAATTGTCATTATTAATACACTTACAAAGGATATCTAATAAAGAACTAATTAGAAAGATGCACAATGTTTTTTTTTTTTTTGTAGGCAAAGGAAATACGTTCCTCTTACAACAAAGAATATCTCCCACAAAGTATGAAGGACAAATGACATATTTTTTCCTAATTAAATTGATTGATACACGAGAGATGGGATTTGAATCTACAATGACTTGGTTACGTGACAAAAGTCCCTATAACCTATTACTCAAAATAACTCTAATTAATTAAAAGGCGTACAATTTTTTAAAAGAGTAAAATTTTAAATGTTAAAGCACAAATGTTCACAACAGTTGGTGGAGGGGATTTGAAAATTCTCACGTGGGATCGGTTTTAATTAAAAAAGAAAGTGTAGCCCTTGCCATGCCAACATGGCACATAAAGCGTAAACTATCAACTAATGGTCAACATCTTCCTTCCATCATATCAAAGTAAAATTGTATCATTTTAAAAAAAATATCAGGACAACATTGCCCTAAAAAATATTTCGGGGTGTCAGTTATGCCTTTCAAAGAAACTATGGCAGCGGATTTATATTTGGGAAATGAACATATAAAACGGTTGAAGTAAAAAAAATAATAATAAATTAACCTCGTGAAATGGGATAATA
>NW_026555490.1:0-66247 GCF_029017545.1 Prosopis cineraria
TGAAGGAAAGGGGCTTATGATTGGTGATGCAGAACCTGAAAGTGGGTCTTTAAGTACTGAAGAGTTGTCAGTTCTCCGAAAAATCCTAGAAAAGCATGCTTCTTCAACTGGAATGAGTGAGCCAAAACATCCTCCTATACCTTGGCACAATTAGGTACTGCCCTTACTCATACTCTCAGTGAGAAAGCCAACCCAAAGAATATTTGGGTAGTAGATTCAGGAGCTATTTATCACATACAGTTTCAGAGAACTTTTTTCTAATTTTAATGAACATTCTAAGCATAAATATGTTGAAGTATCCAATGGTGAATTTGCAAATGGAACTGTAATTATTTCTGAGCATCTTACCTTAAAAAATGTTTTATATGTTCCAACTATTAAATGTAGCTTACTGTCTGTAAGTCGCATAGTAAATCAAGCCAACTGCTTAGTAGTTTTTGACAAAAGGGGTTGTGAATTTCAGGACTTAGTCTTGGGGAAGATGATTGGTAATGCTAAGGAATGGCATGGGCTCTACTATATTCATGGATCTCCATCCAAGAATAATCCTACTATCTGTTCTGTCATGACTAGTGTTGACCTTACCTTATGGCACTCTAGGTTAGGCCATCCAAGCCTTTAATATATGAAATTCTGTTTCCTAAATCACTAATAAAACAATTTCTGAATTTCATTGGGATACTGCAAATTTGCTAAGCAAGTCCGACATTCTTTTCCTTTTAATTCTTATACTCCAACTCACCCTTTTTCCCTTATCCGTAGTGACATATGGGTACCATTAAAATTTGAAACAAACTCCAAATGTAGGTGGTTTGTCATGTTTGTAGATGATCATACTTGACTAACATGGGTTTTTCTAATGAGAGAAAAAATTGAGGTTCTCACCATCTTCAAAATTTTCATGTGTTTATTCAAAATCAATTTCAAACATTAATTAAAATTCTTCGCAATGACAACGGAAGAGAATATTTGAACTCCACTTTCAAAAATTATTTAGAACAACAAGGAAGGAGCATATGCAAGGTGTAAACAGGACTCTAAGATATCTAAAAAACACACCAGGCAAGGGATTATTCATCTCAAAAGGGAACAAGCAGTGTGTCGAGATCTATATGGATGGGAACAAGGGAATTCAGGGCTGAAACAATACAACAAATGTAGAGATTTACACTAATACAGACTAGGCAAGAGCCATTGATGATAGACGCTCTACAACAAGTTATTGCACATTTATGTGGGGTAATCTAGTGACTTGGAGAAGCCAAAAACAACCAATAGTTTCAAGAAGATCGACAGAATCTGAATATAAAGCATTAGCACTTAGGATTTGTGAAAGTATATAGGTTGTACAACTTCAAAAGGAACTTAGTATAGAAATGGAAGCTCCTATCAAAATGTGGTCTGACAACATGGCTGCTCTAAAAATTGCAAACAATCCTATTCAATATGATCGGACTAAGCATGTTGAGATTGATAGGCACTTCATCAAGGAAAAAATTGAAGCTAAAGTCATAAACCTGGCCTACATTCCTTTAGGAAGACAAGTTGCAGATGTGATGACTAAGCCTCTAGTTAGAGCCAAGTTTGATGAAATGATAAGCAAGTTGGGAATAATCAACATCTATTCACCAGCTTGAGGGGGAGTGTTGGAAGTAGGTTAAATGGCCCATAAGCCTTAGGCCCATTAATTTCACTAAAACTAACCCTAGATCTAATTGTTATTATCTTTAGTTATTTATCAGCAGATTATTAGGGATTAGGATCAAATTTACTATTCTGTTTTTATTTTCCAGATTACAGAGGAGATTTGATGCGATTGTGATCTGATTATGATCTGATCTCTCCTATATATGTGTCGCTGCTCCCTGTGAATAAATCAATCCCCTTTTCATCCATAAACTCACAATATGTTTTCTTTCTCTTTGGAATTGACAGCAGAAAACAGCAAGCCCCAATGCCCTCTTCTGAAAGATAGAAGGAGACAACTCAACGGGAAAGCATAAAAAATTAGTAAGTAAACATAGTTTTTTCCTGGTAGTTTAAGTTGGATGTAACAAATCTCTGATATAGAACACCCAACAATCCCTAATCTTCTATATAATTCCAAACAAAATTGAAAGAGATAAATAAAAATAAAGTTCAAAAAACCCAAGTAGAAATATATGAGTAATGCTATTATTATATGGCAAATTCTACCTTAGTTGAAGAAATTTTCCTTTCCAAATTCTCAACATCTTCACGTAGAGTGGATAGCCACAAACTCTAGAATGCAATGATTCCAACTCAGACATCTGAAATGAACATTGTTTATTACAATGGTGGACTAGATAGAAGAAGCAGAATTTCATCGAATGTAATTTATAACTAGCAAGATTACAACACATTGACAAAGGCATATAGTTGAGAAGTCTATGTTAAAATACCTTTGAACACTTTGACAAAGCAATATTAATCTCCTGACTTAACAACACAGCCCCTTCTGTATATTCCTGGTGTCATGTTATTTAAAGTTAAAAAAAAAATACGGAAGGGGCAACAAAAATAAACTTAAATAACACCTTCAACTTATGATAAGCAGGCTCATTGCATGGTGCAAAATTAAATGTTAGCAGCTGATCAACAAATTCTAGGTGCACTTTCTCTCTGTCAAAGTCCTGATCACACAACCAGGCTTCAATTTTTCTTAAACAATCTCTTATCCCTTCTGCCCACTTCTGAGCTTCAATCAAACTCTTCACCATATCTCGAACCTATATCCCAACCAAAAAAACCTTAATTGTGTGAAACATTATTTAATGGGACCAAATTCAAAAAACATCAAGAACTCACAGAATTCATCTCAGGACCGGCCCAAAGAAACTGTTCAGCTTCCCTCAGCACAGAAACAACAGCATCGCTTGAATAAGGATTCTGAAGAATCTCACTAGATCGCAGAAGCCATTGTGTAGCAAGCTGCGAGAAAGTAATGGAACCACCTTTTACCTACACCATCCAGCAGTCTCAAAATAATATTAAATTATAACAAAAAAAAAAAACCTTCAGAAATGCAGTAGGGCATTCTACTCAAAATATTATCACAAACATAATTACCTAAAAAAGGGAATGTCATAGTACATCACAAGATTATTTCTACTTAAATCCAAATAAATTGAAGGTTTTATCATAACAAATACACCAACACTAGGTGATGGCCCCCATGGCACGGATGACATGGCATTAATGGCAACGAAGCTTGAGGATGATAATCATGAGCATGGTGACATGGAAGGAGCCCAAGGCAAGGAGTAAGGAGCCCAATACTACCAATCCAATGTACTTAAAGACCCATTACAACATATTGGAGGTCCAATAACAAGAGCCCGAACTAAAGCCATTAAGCAAGCCTTGTTTAGCCTTGTGCAAGAAGTCTAAGAGTTTAGAGAGCATTGGGACACTCCTCTCAAGCCCAAAAGAGAGCATCTATACGTGTATAATGTGCTTAAGATCCAAATCCATGAAGAGTCAAACCTAAAAGATGCAAACCTTAACCCAATGCAAGGAAGACTGCAAGTTGAGCCTCTTGCAAGCAAGGAGGCATGAAACCCTAATAAAGAAGTCAAGGGTGGCATGATTTTAAATCCTTTATGATCCCTTGACTGTCTCCTAAATTATTTTCTATTTTAATGGTCCTTTGATTTGATTTCTATTTTTGAATCTAGTCAAAGATTATAATTAATTATATTATTAATTTCTAAATTTTATAATCCCATAATTTTAGAATCACATCTCCTAAATTATGTGGCTGAATATTTTCTCATTATTTTATATTATTTCTTCTTTTAGTATTAGGAAATTTGGGTTTTAAATTTAGGAAATAGTGTTCTCTGTGATCCTATATATATTAAACATGCTCCCTCTTGTAAACAAAACAGAAGTTGAATGAAATTATTCATTTTAGAGTTTATAACTCTTGTGAGCCTTAGCTTTACAGTGGCATCTCGTATGAGAAACAGACGTGATCAAGAGCATGATCAACTCTTGTGGTGTCTTCGAAGGTTGAGGTTCCTAGAGGCAGATGCTCTAGAAGATCTTATCCTTGATTATTATCCCGTTGTTTATTTCCTTTCTTTCTTTATTTTCGTCATAAATTTCTTCCCTTTTTTTTTTGTTCTTATGTTTTTGTTGTGTTTCAAGGTTCTGTCCCTAAACTAGCACAATTCTACTTCCTCGTCCCCTTTCAAATTGGCATCAGAGCTTTGGTTACTACTTTTGGTTCAAATTCTTGTTCTTTCTTCTTCTTTTTCATCTTGAGTTATTATTTTTTTTTTTTGTGATCATCTCTTTGCTACCCCATCTACTTCTATCTTTTGGTTTTTCTCTTCCATCTTTGTGACTTTTTTATCTTATGTGAGTTTTGATTTATTAGCCTTCTCAGCAAAAAAAAACCTAAAAATTCATGCAAAAAAAAGGCCAAAAAAATGTGTTCGTGTGTTGAAAAAAAAAGAGAAAAAAATTCCGAAAATTAAAAAAAATTACAAAAAAAAATATATTGCTGTGAGTTCTGATTGAAAAAAAAGGCTATTCTTGAACTCCAAGTCATCAAGAGGTTGCCTAAAGAAAAAAGTCAACTTGGGTGGTAAGAAAGTCTTCTACTTTGGTCACTTTCTTATTTTTAATTTTTGGCAGCACTTTTCAAATTCTCTACTCTCCTATTTTGCTATTTGTGCTACTCTCCTATTCTATTTAGCTTCCTATTTTTGTCTCTGAGTATTTGACTCTTTGACTTTTATTTCTTTCTTTCCTATTTTTGTTTGTCACATGTGATTTTTTTCTTTTGCAAGCTTAATTTTATTTGAAAATTTTACTTTTCCTATTTGTTTCAAAATCCAAAAAAAAAAACAAAATACAAAAATATCCTCTTTTCATCTTGTGCTTGTTTTCTAGTTTCTTTAATTTAGAAGAAATGTACTTAGTTGTTTCTTAGTTTCTTGATTTGTGTTTGGTTTCACCATTAGATACTATCCACAAGCTTAGTGAGTGATAAAAGGCAAGTGTGTTTTTCATCATTAAAAAAAAAAAAGCCATTAATTTTTTTTTTTTGAAACACGAGTGACTTTATTTATCTTGAGAGTAAACACGTGAGTTTGTGTGCGTGAGGATTCATTTTTATCTTATATGGTTTCTAGTGCTTCTATAAACATGAGTAACAAGGATGAATCCCCTAGTATTGATATGAACTCTGTTTTAGAACTTATCAAAATACAGTTGCAGCAGTTTCGCTTGGAACTTGATCATAGGTTCCATAAGGAGGATAAAGATGAGCCGGAGGCTTCCTCTTCTAAAGGAAAGAAGTGTGAAACCCCCAGCGATGATGAGAAGTATGAAGAGCCCCCTTCTCCTAAGGGAAAGAAATCCTCAAAATGTGATATTGACTTACCGAACCAAAAAGTAAAGTATCCTTCATTCAAGGATAGTAACAATCCAAAAAAATACTTTGATTAGGAAATAAAGATGAACCAAATCTTCATGACTCTTGATTTGTCTGAGTCAAGAAAGGTGAAAACTGCTTTTTTGAATTTCACTGACTATATTGTTCATTGGTGGCAAGATTTAAAATACAAAAGAGGCCAACTTGGGAAAAAGCCCATTAAAACGTGGGAAAAGCTTAAAAGGTACTTGAGAAAGGCTTATGTCCCCAACTACTACTACGCAGAGCTTAATAGAAAGGCTCATGTTTTCTCAAGGATCTATGACAATGGAGGAGTATGTGCACGAGTTGAATATCTTGAAGTTTCGTGCAAACATTCAAGAAAATGAACATGAAGCAATGTCAAGAATTATGGATGGCTTGAGGTTAGAATTGAGAGATAAGCTCGACTTGTACACTTTTGTGGACAAGGAAGAGCTCATACACAAGACTATAAAGTTGGAGCAGAGAAATAAGAAGAAACATTCCAAGTTCACTTAGAAAGACTCCAAGGCAACTTTTAAATGGAAGGATTCTAAAGCCAAAGATACATCCCAGGCCAAGGAAGAAATAAAGACCAAGTATGAGGGTAAAATTTTTAACCCTAAACCTTCTTCTTATTCATCTAACACTTCTCCTATTAAGTGTTTCAAATGTCGTGGTGTGGGCCGCATGACGAGAGATTGTAGTAATAAAAGAGTTATGATCTTAAGAGATGATAGTGGCTATGATAGTGTGCATGAAAGTGATAAAGATGATGCTAATAATGTTGATGATGATTCTACCTCCCATGAATCAAAAGATGAGCTTAAATGCAATGGTGTAGTTGACTCTATCTTAGTGGCAAGAAGAGCTCTCAATATTCAACCAAAGGAGGATGATGAACATGAGCAATGCGAGCATATTTTTCACACTAGACGCTTCATCAAAGAGAAAGTATGTAGCATGGTAATTGATGGTGGTAGTTGCACTAACGTAGCTAGCACTTTACTTATAAATAAATTATCTCTACCTTTAATTCTACACCCTAAGCCCTACAAATTGCAATGGTTGATTGATTGTGCTGAAATTAGGGTTTCTAAGTAAGTGTTGATTACTTTCTCTGTTAGGGTTTATACTTGTGATGTATTATGTGATATAACCCCTATGCTTGCTGGACACTTGTTATTAGGTAGGCCTTGCCAGTTTGATAGTAATGCTACTCATGATGGTTTTAGAAATTGTTACAAGATGCCTTTTAAAGGTAAGACTGTTGTATTAAATCCTCTTAGGCATATCCAAGCCCTATGAAGATCAACTCAAAATTGCTCAAGATTACAAGCAAAAAAGAGATCTCCTCAATTGTGACATGAGTGAGAGAAAAAAAAAAGAGAGTATTACTTTACTTGAAAATCAATCAAAAGAGAAGAAAAAGAGTGGTGAGAAGGTGAGAAAAGAAAAAAATAGAATGGTGGGAGTGAAGGAAAATAATGAAAAGAAAATATTATTGTATGGGAAAAGTGAGATTCAAGAGGCTTTAATGAGTGAGCGAGCTCTTATTGTAATTCTCAAGAATATTTATTTTTCTACTAACACTCTTGACCCTACTTTGCCTTCTAGTGTTGTCTCTTTGTTGTAGGATTATGGAGATCTATTCCCTTATGAGATTCCTAATGGACTTCCTCCCTTGAGAGGAATTGAGCATAGGATAGATTTCTTGCCCAGAGCTGCTATTCCAAACAAGCTTGCTTATAGGGCTAACCTTGAAGAGACTAAGAAGATCCAGCGCCAAGTAGAGGAATTAATGATGAAAGGCTTTGTGCGTGAGAGCCTTAGCCCTTGTGCTGTCGCTATTATCTTAGTGCCAAAAAAAAAAACAAATCTTGAAGGATGTATGTTGATTGTAGAGCAATCAACAAAATCACTGCAAAGTATCGTTACCCTATCCCTAGACTTGATGATATGTTTGATGAGTTACATGGTGCTTCTATAAAACAACAAACAAACAACAACAACAAGCCTTTTACATGGTGCTTCTATCTTTTTTAAAATTGATCTTAAAAGTGGTTATCATCAAATTCGTATAAAAAAAAAGGGAGATAAATGGAAAACTGCTTTTAAAACTAAATTTGAATTATATGAATGGTTAGTTATGCCTTTTGATTTGACTAATACTCCTAGTACTTTTATGGCATTAATGAATCATGTTTTTAGAAAGTTTATAGGCAAGTTTGGTTTGGTTTACTTTGATGATATTCTAATTTATAATAAATCTTTGACTGATCATATGAATCATCTTAAAACTATGTTTGACACTTTGGGGGAATATAAGCTATATGCTAATTTTCAAAAGTGTTTCTTTTGCAAGGACTCTGTTATCTTTTTGGAATTTATTGTCGGATCACAGGAAATTCGTGTGAATGAGGAGAAAGCTAAGGCTATTCGTGAATGGCCAACCCTTGAGAATACAAGTGACGTAAAAGGCTTCCATGGCTTAGCAAGCTTCTATCGGAGTTTTGTTGCCCCTCTTAATGAACTTGTTAAGAAGAATGTGACTTTCAAATGAGGTGAGATACAAGAAAGGGCTTTCCAAATCCTAAAGGATAAATTGACTAATGCCCCTTTACTTGTTTTGCATAATTTCTCTAAAGCATTTGAAATTCAACGTGATGCTTCTAGTATTGGTATAGGTACTGTTTTAATGCAAGATTCTAAATCCATAGCTTACTTCAGTGAAGATCTTCATGGTGCAGCTTTGAATTATTCCACCTATAACAAAGAGCTCTATGCTCTAAAGAGGGCCTTAGAAACGTGGCAACATTATTTGTAGCCCAAGGAATTCATCATTCATTCTGATCATGAAAGTTTAAAGTTTTTCAAGTCTCAAGGTAAGTTGAACAAGAGACATGCTCGCTGGATAGAGTTTATTGAGACATTTCCTTATGTGATTAAGCATAAGCAAGGTAAAAAAAAAACATCGTTGCTGATGCCTTATCTCGAAGGTATACATTACTTTCCTATTTGCATGCTCAATTACTTCGCTTTGAGATTCTAAAAGATCTTTATAGAACTAATTCTGATTTTGAAAATATTTGAAAATCTTGTGAAAATCATGGATCTGGTAATTTCTTTAGATTTGATGGATTTCTTTTTAAGAAAAATAAATTATGCATTCCTATTTGTTCTTTGCATGAGTTGTTTACTAAGAAAGCACATGGTGGTAGTTTGATGGGACACTTTGGTGTCGAGAAAACTTTGGCTATTTTGTCTGATCATTTCTTTTAGCCTTACATGCAAAAAGATGTCATATCTGTTTGTGATGCATTAAATGTAGACAGGCAAAATTTAAGGTCCAACCTCATAGACTTTACTCTCCTTTACCCGTCCTCTCTCACCCTTGAGAACATATCTCTATAGATTTTGTAATTGGATTGCCTAAATCTTGTACAGGTAAAGATTCTATATTTGTTGTTGTTGACAGATTCTCTAAAATGGCACACTTTATTGCTTGTGCTAAGACTAATAATACTGTTAACATTACTGACTTATTCTTTAAAGAGATTGTTCATTTGCATGGTTTACCTAAGACTATTGTGAGTGACAGGGATGTGAAGTTTCTTAGTCACTTTTGGCGTACCCTATGGCATAAATTAGGGACAGAATGATGGTCAAACTGAGGTAGTTAACAGAACTATGACTACACCGCTAAGAGCAATAATTCAGAGATGAGCATCTCATCACTTATAAAAGTGGAGCCTCAAGGTCACAGATTGATTTTCTTTTGGTTAGGAACACAGATAGAAAACTTTGTAAAAATTGTAAGATGATCCCTGGAGATGCTGTAACGACACAACATAGGGTCCTAGTCCTTGATGTGTGTATTATGAGTAAAATCCAAAAACGTCGACAAGTAGTAACACCAAGGATTAGGTGGTGGCAATTAAAAGGTGAGAAGCAAGATATTTTCAAGCGAAATATTTTGGATAAAGGAATTTGGGATTCTCAGGGAAGTGCTAACATCATATCGGAAGATATAGCGAAAAAGATACGGGAGGTTGCAAAAGTAGTTTTGGGAGAATCGAAAGGTTCTGGTCCGAGAGATAAGGAGTCTTGGTGGTGGAATAATAGTGTACAGGACAAAATCAAGTATAAGAAGAACTGTTTTAAAGCCATACATGTGTGTAACAATGAGGAAAATTGGGAGAGGTACCGTATGGCTAAGAAGGAAACTAAAAGAGCTGTGGGTGAAGCTCGTTCTAAAGCTTTTGACGAATTTTATAAGAACCTTGAGACGAAGGAAGGAGAGCAAAACATTTATAAGATTGCCAAGAGTAGGGAAAGAAAATCAAGAGATCTAGAACAGGTAAGGTGTATTAAGGATGAAGAGGGAAGAATTTTAGTTACAGGTGATGAAATTAAAAATAGGTGGGAGACTTATTTTTCTAAACTTTTCAATGATGGAGAGGATTCATCTAGTAACTTGGAGGATTTAGTAACTGGTAAAGGCGAACAAAATTTGTCATTCTATCGAATAATACGTGATAAGGAGGTAAAGAAAGCTCTTAAGAAAATGGCAAATGGTAGAGCCAACGGACCTGATTATATATCTATCGAAGTGTGGAAATGTTTAGGTGAAGAAGGGGTGAGATCGTTAACTAAGTTATTTAATGTGATTTTACGGTCCAAAAAAATGCCTGATGAGTGGAGGAGAAGTACATTAATTCCTATTTATAAAAATAAAGGAGATATTCAGAATTGTACTAACTATAGAGGGATTAAACTCATGAGCCACACAATGAAATTGTGGGAGAAAGTAATTAAGCACAGGTTGAGATTGGAGACAAGTATTTCTGAGAATCAATTTGGTTTTATGCCAGGTAGATCAACTACAGAGGCGATTTATCTACTAATAGGATTAATGAAAAAGTATCGTTGTAAAGATAAAGATCTACACATGGTTTTTATTGATTTGGAAAAAGCTTATGACCGTATACCAAGAGAAGTGCTTTGGAAAGCGTTGGAAAAAAAGGGAGTACGGATTGCTTATATTAAAGCCATACAAGATATGTATGAGGGGGTAAAAACTAGTATAAGAACGCCTAGTGGTCAAACAAAGAATTTTCCTATAAAGATTGGACTACATCAGGGATCATCTCTGAGTCCTTATTTGTTCAACTTGATTTTAAATGTTTTGACGGAATATATTCAAGAGGAAATCCCGAAATGTATGCTCTTCGCGGATGATATAGTTCTTATAGCAGAGACAAGAGAAGAAGTTAATTGCAAACTTGAGTTATGGAGGAGGACATTGGAGTCGAAAGGTTTTCGTCTGAGTAGAAGTAAGACGGAATATTTATATTGTAAATTTGGTAAAGGACTATTCGAAAATAATTTGGAAGTGAAATTGGGAGATCAAATTATACCTCAAGTGGAAAAGTTTAGATATTTGGGAGCCATTATTCAAAATGATGGCGAAATCAGTGGAGATATTTCACATAGAATTCAAGCTGGGTGGTTTAATTGGAGAAAAGCTAAAGGAGTTATTTGTGACCGTAAGGTGCCTAATAAACTTAAAGGAAAGTTTTATCGCACTGCTATCAGACCGGCAATGTTATATAGTAGTGAATGCTGGGCTCTAACGGGACAGCAAGAGCATAAAGTTGAAGTAGCAGAGATGAGAATGTTACGATGGATGTGCGGACATACACGTAAAGATAAAATTCGAAATGAGCACATACGCGAAAAAGTGAGGGTGGCACCTATTGAGGAAAAAATGGTAGAAAATCGGTTGAGATGGTTTGGGCATATACAAAGAAGACCAAGGGAGGCACCAGTGAGAAGAGTGAAACATATAACTTTGAGTCCGATTAAGAGAGGTAGAGGAAGGCCTAAGAGAACACTCTTGGAAGTTGTTGAACGCGATCTCTTAATTAATAATATTCCTAAAAGCTTGATAAATGATAGAGCACAATGGCGTCTTGCAATCCATGTAGCCGACCTCACCTAGTGGGATAAAGGCTTGTTGTTGTTGTTTGTTTACCTCATTGAATTTGCTTACAACAGGGATGTTCATTCTTCTACTTCTTATTCTCCATTTGAAATTGTTTATGGTTTCAATCCATTATCTCCTATTGATATTTTACATTTGCCTTTTTCTGAGCATGCTAACACTGATGGCAAGAAAAAAGCTGAGTTTGTGCAAGACTTACATGCTAAGGTTAAAGCAAACATAAAACAAAAGAATGAGCAATATGCCAGGCAAGCTAATAAAGGCAGGAAACGTGTGATCTTTGAACCCGGAGATTGGGTTTGGTTACATTTAAGGAAAGAGAGATTTCCTAATCAAAGTCCAAACTTCAAGCTCGAGGAAATGGACCTTTCCAAGTTTTGGAAAGAATTAATGATAATGCTTACAAGATTGATTTACCTAGCTCTTATGGCAATGTTAGTGCCGCATTTAATGTTTCTGATCTATCTTTATATGATTCTGCAGATTTGAGGACGAATCCTTTCCAACTGGGAGGGAATGATGGCCCCCATGGCACGGATGACATGGCATTAATGGCAACGAAGCTTGAGGATAGTAATCATGAGTATGGTGACATAGAAAGAGCTCAAGGCAAAGAGCAAGGAGCCCAATACTTCCAATCCAACATACTTAAAGACCCATTACAATATATTGGAGGTCCAATAACAAAAGCCCGAACTAAAACCATGAAGCAAGCCTTGTTTAGTTTTGTGCCAGTCCAAGAGCTTGGAGAGCATTAGAACACTCCTCTCAAGCCCAAAGGAGAGCATCTATACGTGTATAATATGCTTAATATCCAAATCCATGAAGAGCCAAGCCCAAGAGATGCAAACCTTAACCCAATGTAAGGAAGACTACAAATTGAGCCTCTTGCAAGCAAGGAGGCATGAAACCCTAATGAAGTCAAGGGTGGCATGATTTTAAATCCTTTATGATCCCTTGATTGTCTCCTAAATTTCCATTTTAATAGTCCTTTGATTTGATTTTCTATTTTTGAGTCTAGTCAAAGATTATAATTAATTATATTATTAATTTTTAAATTTTGTAATCTCATAATTTTAGGATCACATCTCCTAAATTATGTGGGTAAATATTTTCTCATTATTTTATATTATTTCTCTTTTTAGTATTAGGAAATTAGGGTTTTAAATTTAAGAAATGGTCTTCTCTATAATCCTATATATATTAGGCATGCTCCCTCTTGTAAACAAAATAAAAGTTGAATGAAATTATTTATTTTAAAGTTTATAACTCTTGTAAACCTTAGTACTTTGTGGTGACATCCCGTGTGAGAAACAAACGTGATCAAGAGTATGATCAACTCTTGTGGTGTCTTCGAAGGTTGAAGTTCCTAGAGGTAGGTGCTCTAGAGGATCTTATCCTTAATCATTATCCCGTTGTTTATTTCCTTTCTTTCTTTATTTTCGTCATAAATTTCATCTCTTTCTTTTTGTTCTTGTGTTTCTGTTGTGTTTCAGGGTTCTGTCCCTAAACTAGCACGATTCTGCTTCCGCGTCCCTTATCACTAGGGCAGCGCCCAAAAGAAAAAAAAAAGCCAAGAAAAAAATCCAACACTCCTAACACAAAAGAACAACAAAGAACATTAGTTTGGGCAGCAGCCACCAGTCTACTTAAATCTGCTCATCTTAGTGCCTAAGGTGCTGAAGAAAGCCAGAGCCTCTCATACCATGAGATGCACATTAGACAGGGACTTGCCTGGCCATGCCTTCGGTGTTTTTCCCTTATGTCAAGGCAAGCATCGATGCATTTGGATGCTGAAAGGGAAGGAACATCTTAAAAGCCTAAACCTTAATAAAACTTTTATTGCAGTTAAAATTAGTTAGAAGCTTTTATTTGGTAAAAATTTATTGGACCATTTCAAAAGAACCCTTAATAAAAGCTAGTCTCTATTCCCAATTTTCACTTCCCAATATAATTAATGAGAGAAATAGTTAAAATTATCAAGGGTATTTGTGAAAATCACTCATTAATGCTCCACTAAATTTTATAAAAGTTCTCATATTAAGGGAGAAATTCTTAAGCACTCCAAGAGTACCATGTCATCTGTGCCCGCCCAATACAAAGATTACAAATCATAAATGGTGGGTCCCACATTTTTTACATTTGTTGCTTTTATCTCTCAGCTTTCATCTATTCTCTCTTCATTATCTCTCTACCTTAGTTACACACTCTTCTTCATTGACAATATTCTTCACCCTTTTAATCTATTGCCAATTTTTTATTTTCTTTTTTTATTTTTTATTTTATAAATTAAAAAAAAATCATACATGCTATTTTATTTTATTAAATTAAAACTTATTCAATTACATGTGCTATCATTTTCAAAATAGTTATTCCAGTCAATCTTCAAACGTTGTGTTTTGAATTTTGTCTTAAGATTTTTCTAAATAACATTAACATCAAATATTGATGTTAAATAATTTATCATTTGAGTGAAAATTATAATTTTTTATTGTTTTACAATGCAACTAGCATATAAAAAGCAACTTACCAAGGTCAGTTAGCACAATAACGCATTCGCATCAAGAAAGTTATTTGAATCAGAAAATAGAAACATTGGATATAGTACAAGTGCTTCCCGGTGACCCAAAAACAAAAAAAAGGGCATCCTACTCTTTAGGTTCTTAGCATCAATATCTACAGCGGTCACTTTGCTCTGGAGATGTTCTCTCAGAGTTGAACTTGGCAGCAGTATGGTCAAATTTAGTGACTAGGGATGACTATGGTTGGGACATTGGGGCAGAACCGAATAGGTCAAAAGACTCAAACACATCTCTAGAACAACATGCAATATTCAATTGAATTTTTTAGTCCAATAAAATAAATGTAGTACTTTTTTTGTGAAAATTTATACAATAAAAATATAAAAAACTTGACAAGAAATTAAAAGATATTGATTGGAGTGCCTACTTGAAATTAAAATCAGTTACATCTTTAAGTATGAAACTGAAAATGCCCGTTTGGAATGCCTACTAGGAAATTGGAAGCAATTTGCAATTGAATGTTCTAGTCCAAAAGAATGGAATATGTTTTTTTTTTTTTTGAAAATTTATAAAATGAAAATTGGAAAAAGAAAAATTGACAAGAAAATAAAAGGATGAAAAGTATTTTAAATGAAGAGAGAGAGTAGTTAAAGTGGAGAGATAAGGAGAGGAGAGTGTAATTTGTGGGAAAACAGTTTTTCATTGCATTTATTTTCATCATAAGTCTACGGGTAAATGTTGATAGTATGGGGAATATTTTGCATTCATTGTAAATATCCTTGTTGCTGTATAAATCCCCATGCCTTGTAAAATGAAAATCAATCAATGAAATCATTTTCCCTCCCAAATTCCACATGATATCAGAGCCAGGTTGGCTCAAGTTAGGGTTTTTCTCTTCTAAGATGTGTTCCAACCATCATTCTCTCACGAGGGAATTGAGTGTGAAGAAGGGATGAAGGAACTAGATTTCACTACCACTCCAGGGAGGTTTGACGACCTCTGATTGACATAACCTTAGAAGTTCATCACCACCAGCTATGCATGCAAGCCACACATTCTAATCAACGATTTTGCATCAAAAGCCTCTTTCACATGTGTGATAGCGTGTGGTACCCTTTTCTCAACAACAATCATCTTCTTTGGCAATGATGAAATATATCTAGTCTCTTCCTGTAATTTCTCATGTGTGGGTACTGCATATGTGGGCTTTGATCATTGGTTATGCTCGGAACCAAAATGAACAAGCAGTAGAGACCTCAAGTGTTTAGATAGCTTTAATAGGGATACAACTCCTGGTCCAAATACTAATGTGTCTAAGCCTAGTGGATCTGGTTTGTAGTAGAGTTCTCACGTTGTTTCAAAGACTCATAATGGAACATACTCAATCTAAACGTGTTAAACCTGGAGACACAATTATTGTAGGTCCAATCTCAAATTCAGCTTTTGTCTTTTCTAGCACAAGGAGGTAACTTTCTTCAAGTCCTAAAAATCTCTCAAGACAAAATGTTGTGAATTGTTGACTCTAGAGCATCGAATCACATGACCGATTTCCATCAATTGGTTCCTACCTAAGTTCAATGTGTTGGAAAATTGACAGTTAAAATTGCATATGGTTCTCTAGCTCTTATTGCTAGAAAAGGATGTATTCATATTCCAAAGTCTGTAACTTTGAAATCTGCTCTCCATGTACCAAAATTAGCATGTAACCTATTGTTAGTTAGCCAATTGACAAAGCAATCCAATTGTTGTGCTAATTTTCTCTCATCCCATTGTGCGTTTCAAGATCTATCATCGGGGATGATGATTGGCAGAGCTAAAGAGTACAAGGGACTCTACATTCTTGAAGATGATAGAGTGAGATACCAACATCAAACCAAGGTATGCAATTCCATATCCACCTGTAAAACTAAGGATGTCATGTTATGGCATAAGAGAATAGGCTATCCAAATTTCCAGTACCTATCTCATTTGTTCCATCTCTTTGTTCAAACAATAAACTTGATGCAAAATGTGAAAGTGTGTGAATTAGCCAAACACCACAAAACATCATTACCAAAAGCAAAGTATACACCAGCCATCCCTTTTGCTACTATCCATAATGATTTTATAGATGTTCCTAATATTATTATGATGGACACTTATTATTCTTAGCTGTCATTGATTGGACTATAACCAATGGGCCAAGCATGTCAATGATTCATGGACCTATAACTCTTTATATATGCTCTACTTGTCCTATTTCAATTACTTAAAAGCTTCTATCTCCCATGGATGGTTGTAATAATTCTAGTTGGGGTATCAATGAATAACAAAGAATCTGAAGAACGTCTAAGTCATGGTAAGCCATTGTGTAGAGAAGAATGGAATTCAACCATGTTTAGTCCAAGCTATGGCTTCTATAATTGTTGATTTCATTTTTCGTGACGAGTTTCAAACTTATGTTGTTATAGTGGCTGGGAACTACATACTTCAAGTGATGGAAACAAAAAGTTCTTTGAACATGAGGACTAAGAGGCTCAACTGGAATCCACTTGTATCTTGTTTCTGATTGTGTACAATTTTATACAATTGATTGTGGTCACAATGTGATAATTGTTTCGACAACATCCGACTTCTGTTAACAATGGAAAGCAGTGTATATGGGTTAGCCTAGCAATTCCCAGTCAAATGGAAATTTGCTCTACTCGGTTGAACACAAGCTTCCGACAAAATCTATTGAAGAAATTGATATTCTAAAATGGGACACTAAGTATGGGATACAATATGGCTATAGGACAGAATAGTCAAGCATTATGCTTCCTTGAGCATGGGATCAAAATGGACTTGTACAGATGACTATAGAAGCATTGGAACCTGCTGCGATGGGAAGAAAATTCAAAAAGTCATTGAGCAAACTTAAAGCAATGAAAGTTAGGGAAGAAACCATAAGTACCAGCTTGTAATTCTCATCTTTAGTAATCAGTGAGTGAGTGATTCTATAAAGAGACCCTAAACTCTCAAATTTGGGAAGTATTGATGGATACCTAAGTAGGATGGGAAACCCTACCTCAAAAGCTAACTGTTGAAGTGGGAGAACCAACCCACTTATATACCCCATTAAGCATCCCATACTATTCAATGTGGGACTTGGTAACCCATACTACCAAGTCTCTATCAATTGGCCCCCCATGGAAAGCCAGCGTCCCGACGGCTACACTCCACAGCACCTAACTCAGTCTCCTTCCGGTCAGAATCCTCTATGGGTAGCCCTTTCCGAAACCGCCGACAACGAGGCTCTGATACCAATTGATGGATACCTAAGTAGGATGGGGAACCCTACCTCAAAAGCTAGCTGTTGAAGTGGGAGAACCAACCCACTTATATACCCCATTAAGCATCCCATACTACTCAATGTGGGACTTGGTATCCCACACTACCAAGTCTCTATCATGTTCTCTTTCACTTTCTTTTTCTTGCAGATGCAGTTCTTTGCCCTCCCTCTCTCCCAAATCCTTTGGGTAGTTTAAAAATTTTCAAATTCAAAGACAATGAAAAGGAGATAAGAAATGAAAATGGGAATAGAACGAAAGGGTTATTGTGGCTGATATTTCATATAACTAGGGTGTAGAAGGAATTTAAAATTATAGAATAATTATAATAAAATATGAATCCAAATGATTGATTCGGCTAAAATCTAAATCCCCCTACATCCGCATGCAGTATTAGGTAATTAAAGTTAGTTGAAACAATAGTACCAACAACAACAACAAGCCTTTATCCCACTAGGTGGGGTCGGCTACATGGATTGCAAGACGCCATTGTGCTCTATCATTTATTAAGCTTTTAGAAATATTATTAATTAAGAGATCACGTTCAACAACTTCCAAGAGTGTTCTCTTAGGCCTTCCTCTACCTCTCTTAATCGGACTCAAAGTTATATGTTCCACTCTTCTCACTGGTGCCTCCCTTGGTCTTCTTTGTACATGCCCAAACCATCTCAACCGATTTTCTACCATTTTTTCCTCAATAGGTGCCACCCTCACTTTTTCACGTATGTGCTCATTTCGAATTTTATCTTTACGTGTATGTCCGCACATCCATCGTAACATTCTCATCTCTGCTACTCCAACTTTATGCTCTTGCTGTCCCGTTAGAGCCCAGCATTCACTACTATATAACATTGCCGGTCTGATAGCAGTACGATAAAACTTTCCTTTAAGTTTATTAGGCACCTTACGGTCACAAATAACTCCTTTAGCTTTTCTCCAATTAAACCACCCAGCTTGAATTCTATGTGAAATATCTCCACTGATTTCGCCATCATTTTGGATAATGGCTCCCAAATATCTAAACTTTTCCACTTGAGGTATAATTTGATCTCCCAATTTCACTTCCAAATTATTTTCGAATAGTCCTTTATCAAATTTACAATATAAATATTCCGTCTTACTTCTACTCAGACGAAAACCTTTCGACTCCAATGTCCTCCTCCATAACTCAAGTTTGCAATTAACCTCTTCTCTTGTCTCTGCTATAAGAACTATATCATCCGCGAAGAGCATACATTTCGGGATTTCCTCTTGAATATGTTCCGTCAAAACATTTAAAATCAAGTTGAACAAATAAGGACTCAGAGATGATCCCTGATGTAGCCCAATCTTTATAGGAAAATCCTTTGTTTGACCACTAGGCGTTCTTATACTAGTTTTTACCCCCTCATACATATCTTGTATGGCTTTAATATAAGCAATCCGTACTCCCTTTTTTCCAACGCTTTCCAAAGCACTTCTCTTGGTATACGGTCATAAGCTTTTTCCAAATCAATAAAAACCATGTGTAGATCTTTATCTTTACAACGATACTTTTCCATTAATCCCCTTAGTAGATAAATCGCCTCTGTAGTTGATCTACCTGGCATAAAACCAAGTTGAAACAATAGTACCATTTAAATAAATCTTAGTAGACCTTGTGTGTTCACAAGTCATTATAAAGACTAAAGGCATTGCCACTGCTTAAGTCTAACACTTCAATAACAAACTATTGAGACACGAACGATACCCCTATTAACAAGTCATAATCAATTTCAAGGTCATGCAATTCAATAGCATGATTGAATCAAGTGGGGAGGGCAAACAGAGCATGCCAATCATAGAAGAACAACACAGTCAAACATATAGAAGCAAAGACAACCCTAAATTTTAATTGCAAATGTAACTTCTGGAAACAAGTACATAATAGTGTAAAGTTTAAAAAACAAAGAGAAGGGGAGAAAAATTATACAACCTTTTTTGTCAAAGTGCCCGGACATGAAGAGTGCTTTCTTATATTCCTAAACAGTGCTTTATCATCAGAAGTATAATTGTCCACAGAAAGTGCCAAGTCATGCAATTCTGCAAGTGAGTGACGATAGAGAAGACGTAGTTTTACAGTTTTACACTCACAAAGATGTTCCCAGTGCTGCAAAAGAGACACATCAATATTCAATTCACTGAAAAATCAGCATTCCTATGGAACAAATCCAACACTATTCAGATCCAAGAAACTTAAACATGTTAAACTGGCCTTCAAATATTGTAATATATGAATTCCTAATTCCGAATGACAAGGTCATTGACTGGGAATTCAATATCTACAAGAAGAAAACCAAATCAGAAGAACTGAGTCGGAATTCAAAATGTATCAACAGGAAAATGCAGGATGCATTGCTGGAAACACCTGTCTTGTTCCATTTTCTTCTTTGCATAATACAAGGAGTACAAATTCTTATTGTTGTTCGTCTTCCTTTTGTTTTAATTAGTTCATCTTTATTTCATCTTTTAATTCAAAGTCCAAATATTGATTTGCATGATACAAGGATGTTTGGCGTCTTGATAAGACCTGCATTTGTTCAACCAGCCCTTGAGATTTCTTGGCTATTAATCTCGTCTTGGGAGGCAAAAGGAGCTTAAAGTTCAAAGACAAGGTCCTATTTTTGATGGTTAGTAGTGTCTTTGGTTAGAACCAAATGCTAGAATAGTTAAGCAATATCTTCCCCTGCAGTTTTTGGTTTTTGGGTTTCTGTGTCCTCCATGTGGGGTACAGCTTATGGTTTGTTCACATATCCCTTTAGAAAACTTTTATGCTGAAGAGTAAGGGTTGTTACTTTTCATTATTTTTCCTTCTGTTTGAGGAGGACCTCTTGTCCTTTATTCATGTACTCTGTTCTGCAGTTCTCTCTTCTCATTAACAAATTTCTTTTCTATCTAAAAAATGTGGCTGGATATTTAACCTTACATTCTAGTTTCCCAAGTTGCTTCCTCAAACCCAAGACAATAATAGCGATCCCCCAATTTAATGGGTGATATTCAAACCTGTTACTGAATTAGAACTCATAAAATGATCATAAAACAGGAAAAAAATCCACAAATTATACTGCACCCAACGACATAGAAATTAATAAAAAACCCCCAGTTTTTTTTTGGACCCATGTAGATATCTGTGATGATAAAAGTACTAAGAATTTTTTAGTGAGTTTACATCAATGGAGCAGTGCACTATGCTTACAATATTTCCTCCATTCAAGGGTTTTGAAACTGTTGACATGCATAACTTAACCGAGAATAATTAACTTTGAACTTGCATAAATAAGACACAGGTCTAGTTTAACTTTTCTTCTTGAATTTGACATTCATAAAATGGAAAAAGATAAAAGATCATGGTAAGCAAACACATTTTCAGTAGAGGAAATAATTTATTTACCTCCAGACATACAAAAGAAGATGGCCTGCAGCTGCACACAACAGCTGAAAGATATAGACATTGCTGGCAAATAATGCATGACGGATCCTACAAAAGACAACAGTAATAACAATTACAATGGATGAAGTTATAAACACATGTGTTGCCATCGGTTTAAACAGACCATACCTCTTCAGTTCCAACATATTGAGGATATTGCCGACAAGCCATGCAAGATGATTTGACAATACCATTTTTCCAGAGCTTTTCTCTCCATGATTTCTCTTTATCATATATGCGAAGCAATTCTTTCTTCAAATAAGGAGATGCTCTGGTATCAATGTCACTGTACTGAGCACGATAAGACAATCAAACAAGAAGTTTTAGATTGCTAAAAAGCTTGAGATTTGACAAACCAACCAACAATTTGTCCAAAGAAAAAAAGACAAACCAACCAACAAACAAAATCAAATAAAATTTAATATTATAAAGATAAAATTCAAATTATACCTCAAGTGGAAAAGTTTAGATATTTGGGAGCCATTATTCAAAATGATGGCGAAATCAGTGGAGATATTTTACATAGAATTCAAGCTGGGTGGTTTAATTGGAGAAAAGCTAAAGGAGTTATTTGTGACCGTAAGGTGCCTAATAAACTTAAAGGAAAGTTTTATCGTACTGCTATCAGACCGGCAATGTTATATAGTAGTGAATGCTGGGCTCTAACGGGACAGCAAGAGCATAAAGTTGGAGTAGCAGAGATGAGAATGTTACGATGGATGTGCGGACATACACGTAAAGATAAAATTCGAAACGAGCACATACGTGAAAAAGTGAGGGTGGCACCTATTGAGGAAAAAATGGTAGAAAATCGGTTGAGATGGTTTGGGCATGTACAAAGAAGACCAAGGGAGGCACCAGTGAGAAGAGTGGAACATATAACTTTGAGTCCGATTAAGAGAGGTAGAGGAAGGCCTAAGAGAACACTCTTGGAAGTTGTTGAACGTGATCTCTTAATTAATAATATTCTAAAAGCTTAATAAATGATAGAACACAATGGCGTCTTGCAATCCATGTAGCCGACCCCACCTAGTGGGATAAAGGCTTGTTGTTGTTGTTGTTGTTTATTATAAAGATAAAATAGAAAAACCAATACAAGAATTCTTTATTTCTTCAAAAATATGAAGAAAAGATCGTAAACCAAAAATTCAAAATAGTGGTGCAATACAGCGTAAAACTAAAACCCCAATAGCAATTAAGAAAATAGGCTAATGGCAACAATGTGTTTCCCCTACAAAGGGGGTCCTAACAATATGCCTGAATTTCCCCTTCCTCACCACCATTTATGTAACAGAAACAGCAAGCGCTACACTGCATTATAGAATAAACTGACAGGATACATTGCTATGATAAATTTTTATCATGTTAAATTAAAGATACCAATATTATTCTCCTTTTGATAACTTACAATATCATCTAAGGCCATCAATTGGGCTAGATGCATAAATTTTTAAAATCAATCATTCTAAAGTCAGTGGCATAAAAATAATAAAACACAGACACACATGAAGTTCATAACCTTACCTATAAGAAAATACCCAACAAATTAAAATTAAGGGGGAAGTGAGAAAAAGAGGAGGCATTAATCAGCTAAAATCCAAAACTGAACAATTGAAAATAGAACAACAGGCAAAGAGTAGATAAGATATCATCAGGAAATAATAGCTGTTCACATAACCCAATACAGGATCATCAATTATGAATACACTGTTTGATAATTAAAGAAAAAAAGAATACATTTGGAGGTAGCAAAAACCAACATTCAGAAGGTCTCTTCTTAAAGGTTCTATTAACATGGCATTCTGCAACTGAAAATAGCTGCTAATGAGGAAAAAACTTTACTCGCTCAAACACAAATATCTCAAGCTCATGCGTAGAAAACAAAATATTGTGGTCATGAGAGCAGAAAAAAATTGCACACTTCAAAATAATAGGCTTTACATTCCTAACGAATAAACTATTATTTCAAAACACACAAGATATCAGAAAATGTTTAAACCTGGGCGACTACACAAAGAAGCTCCTCATGAGACAAGACAGCAGCTTTGTGATATCGCTGGTAGAGATCAGCTCCAAATGCACCATAAGGTAGCCAGTCAGCAGGGGCAAAATTAACTGCCTCTGCACAATTTAAACCTGAAAATGCAACCAACCTGGTATGTTATTCCACAATACAAGACATGATGTACATTAGATTGTGTATAAGTTGGTCACCAAGGATCAGGGACATAACACTATACCAAGATTAAAACCGCCATGGTAAGATCTGGGAAAGGTAATGACAAAATTCCCAGGCTCCTGACAAGTATCAAGAATGAAAAGAATCATGACAAAGGTTCAATATACATGAAGAGAATACAATGAACATTAAAACCAATAGTGCTGCTGTTATGTTTCTGAGCAAACATGCTGTTATGTAATAAATAAATAAATCAATCAATAAATAATATTAGTTAAAGGGATTAATAGGTAGTTAGGATAGTTACTTAGGGGTGTCAGGTATAGGCCATAAAAGGGCACCCAAAGGACTGTTGTAATCAGTTTTGGAAATAATAGACTTGAATTCCCTATTTCTATCTTCCTCTCCAGTCTCTTTCTCTATCTATTTCCTCTTTTTCCTTCCTTTTTCTCTAATTATTATGCATCAGTGGTATCAAAGCCACTCCTTCCTCAAACCAGAGGGCAGGGCTCTGAAATCAATGGGGCAACTAGCAGATGATATTCAAGAAGCATTCTTCCAGTTGTCAAGACAATTAACCTGATATCCAAGGTCAATTGCAGAAGATAGAGAGGATGTTATGCTCCCAAGAATGCCTAAGTTGGCCAAGTAGCAAGGTTGTGTGGCCAAGTACAATTATGCTTTCGACACCATCACCAGCAACTACATGTTTTCTAAAGGCGATTTGATTGATATGTATGTGGTGGCCTTCAAGAAGAAATAGTAGAAGGGTATGGCTTTTCAAACCCATCACCCTAAATGATGCCAAAAGTTTTGCACAGAGACAAGAGAACTTCTTATGGTGGAACATTAAGCACCAATCAATTGGACAACGGGATAGGGCCAAGAATGTTGAAGAAGGTGGGTTTGGTTTAATCATCTCTGTGACAGACCCAAGAGAGTTCAAAACTGAGCAAGAAAACTCCGTTTATAAAAAAGATAAGGGGTCTTGTTCATTCACATCCCAAGAAGTATGTGACAAGGTTCAACAATCCTTAGTGCATGATGCTAACGTCGCGAAAGGGCTCCAGTGTATTCTAGACATTGAGCAAGGTAATTTCAAGGAGACCCAAGGAAGGCCGACGTCATCCGTATCAGCTAGAGGGGTCATCGCCGTCACTTAGCCTTTGCACCTTGAAGCTGATATGAGTTGAGTTGTTCAAGAAGTTTTGAAATAGCAATTCAGTCAAGTTGCAGACTTTTTCTCATCCTAGGTCCCTCGTGATCATAGGCTTTTAACCTTATCTACTCTTGGTTTTCCAAACTCACTGCAGCTGTCTCCTTGGTTTCATCTATCATGGCCTCTGCATACTTCCTTAGCATTGTCTGTCTTCATTTCTTCATCGCTGTCTCTATTTCATTTGCACAGCCAAAAGTCTCTGCAAAGTCAGGGCTGTGTTCGAGCTCCAAGAAAGAGAGAGAAGTTTGCAAGAATGAGAAATGCAGAAGTTTTCGAGAAAGAAAGAAAGTTTCTTGTTTTTTCTGCTCAGAGAATCACATGGGTGCATGTTTTAGGTGTTGACGTGGCTTGGTTAATGTGGTGGTAGTATGATATTCTTAAGTCTAGAAGGGAAAAAAAAAGGAGGAATAGCCAGAATCTGTACTGGGTCAGACCTAAAAGGCCCAATAACTCACCTAATACCTACTGTCTACTGGATTCATGTGCCTATGGACGTATCTCACATGCTTTAACTTTAAATAAGGCCAGAGAGACCTATAGTCAATTTACTTGTCTTCTTCAAGATTACAATTGGGTTTTCTGAGGATTTTTTTTGTACTTGACCCTTGAGGGCAAGGGTCTTCTGGGAAAGGAGTATTGTTATGTAATAAATAAATAAATAATATTAGTTAAAGGGGTTAATAGGTAGTTAGGATAGCTACTTAAGGGTGTCAGGTATAGGCTATAAAAGAGCATCAAAAGGACCGTTGTAATCAGTTTTGGAAATAATGGACTTGAGTTCCCAAATTCTATCTTCCTCTCTAATCTCTTCTCTCTCTGTTTCCTCTATTTCCTCTCTTTCCTTACCTTTTCTCTAATTATTATGCATCACATGCATAGAAGGTAATTATAATGCAAAGCTACTATCATAACTCAAACAGTCAAATTACTTTCATATGGACAAAGTCAGGACAACATGTGAACTAGAAACAAAATGGATCTTCAATGATGTCTATTTCCATCTACTACACAAACTTTGGAGTGCTCATTATATGTTCCTATTTTACGATTTACAACAACTAAACCACTTGTGCTCTAATTTAATAGCTTCCACAAAACCCTGCACTTTCAATAAAAAACACAAACGCAAAACTGTAATATGACAAGGCCATATGAAACCTGAATTATGCTGTAGACTGGAACTCCATTTTTTTGCAAAACAGATGGGTTTAACATTGTTACAAGCTGAAAAAGCAGATCTGGTTGTGCATCAAAAAGATCAGGAAGACTGCTTCTCATCACCTAAAACAAAGTGGACCATTTTATGGAGAGCCATGTTTGAGAATCAAAACAGAAAGTAAATTGCCAGAACAAACTAAAAATTAAGGAAGCAATAGTTAATAAAAAAGAAGAGGAAAAAACGTAGACCAGGTAATAATCAACTGATAGTAGAAATCAACTTCAGCAGGTAACATTTGATAGAAAAGCAATAGTAGATATAACTAAAAGCCTTAAGTGAACCTATTTTGCACATGCATACCAGTGGCAGAGTTGGTATTCATTTATTTTTGCGCATGTGTGTGGATTTTTTTTTTTCTAGACAGGCACGTACTATATAGTGTGAGACATAGTTTGCATTCTGTTATGACATGTGTCAAATGTATATTATTTGTGGGTGATAACAAAATCTATTATATATTCACACACACACCAGGGATTGTCCCATATTGAGCATCTTGACTACTCCCCTCGTTTTTTCTAGTATATTCAGTTGTGTTCCTGTGCCTTTGGTTTGACTGGTAGGATACACAATAGCAAGGAAGGAAAACACCAAAAGAAAACAGAAGTTGAAAAATATAAAGCAAGTATTAGATGTCATTTTGCCCTCCATGCCTTTTTTTCACCTCATCAAGTAAGGATTTTAATACAAAAATGAGCCTTATCCCATTAAGTAGTCCTGTCAATCCATTGGAAATGTTCACACATCTCAAAATTTATTTGTATAAATAATAACAGCCTCATAATTTATTTGTTAAAGCAATTTGCTACAAATACGACATATGATGTAAGGTGGTTATACATTTAAACAAATATATCTTGTGATATGTACTCACTTGCGATGCAAAACCCTCCGCCCAAAAGCTAGCTACTAAGAGGAGGAAACAAGCCCACTTAAATACCCTAGACAGTATCTCATACTACTCAATGTGAAGGACTTGGCATCCCATACAACCTAAATCTCCACCAATTGCTCCCCTTGGAGAGTCGATGTCTCAATGGCTACAATCCATGACTCTTCACTCAATCAAACCTCACTCAATTTCCTTGCCAATCAAAACCCTCCAACGACCAAGACTCTTCATGATAGGATATAGAATTAATTAGATTTAAAATTTAAGATTCTTATTTTCTTAGATGATCTTAGAATTTGATTTGAATAAATGTAATCTTTTAGATTACTAAGTTATCTTTTAAATTATTTTAGAGTATTTGCATTTAATTATTAGAATTTATATTGAATAAGAATTGTTATTACCTTGCCTCTCCTCTGAATTTCCCTTTTCCCTTATCTTCTCCCTTTTCCCTCCCTCGTTCTGCATCAATTAGTATCAGAGTCTAGTTCCCACCTCATTTCTACTAACAAACTTTCCCTAAAAGATCTTCTTAAAGCCATATCACTTTAACTACTCACAAGACACAAGATTTTACATATTCAACTCATTGTCAAAAGCTAGATCGTCCATATCCACCAATCAAATCTTCAAACCACCATCATCGTTGTGTCCCGCCTTAAAACGCTATCTATCTATCAAAGATCATTACTAGACATTGCTCCACATGCCATCACATGCTGACCACGGAATCTCCTATTCACATCTTGCTTCCCTAGAGCAATCATCAATTGTACTCTCTAGATGAGAGTTTCTTCAAAATGGGGAAAAATGATGGGATACAAAATTAATTAGATTTAAGATTTTTACTCTATTAGAATGATCTTAGGATTTGACATGAATAAATGTAATCTTTTAGATTATTAGGTTATCTTTTAAATTACTTTAGAATATTTGCATTTAATTATTAGGATTTATGGAATATTCTGCTTTTAATACATTATTTCTAGGGTTAGGTTGAAAGCTATAAATAGCACCTCAACTCATTTGCTTTATTACCTTGTCTCTCCTCAAAATTTCTCTTTCCTCTATATTCTCTTTACTCTCTTTGTCTACTCTTTTCTCTTATATTCTCCCTCTTCCCATCCCCGTTCTGCATCACTTTGTAGTTATCCCTTTCCAAAACTATCACCAATGAACTCGAATGCCAATTGGTATGTGTTTAAGTGGGATGGGAAACCAACTATCTCATGAACATCTATTTCAAGGGATGCCTGAAAATTGTATAATTTTTCTTCATGGAGAAAATAATATAATAAAAACATCATAAGAATCCAAGACCTACCTTCTCAAAAGCACCGGCTTCACTACCAGGAACACTGTACCAGCATTTTGGCTCTCCCCTAGAACATCAAAGAAATCAGATCCAAATCCAGAAGGGGAAAACTCAAAAGAGACATGTTGTACTTTAAAATTATTAATATTGACCCTATGAAAGAAACATATGGTAGTCACTAGATATTGGACTTCCCATATTATAGCTCAAGAATAAGCAGAGTCAGCAAAATGGGGCAGAATAAATATCATGGAGTGGGTCATGAGAGTTGCATCAACTATTAATCAAGCATGCAAGTAACATTAAATTCTTCACTGTGCAAATTGATGCTGTGAGGCACATTTGGACCTTTATGAACATAAAGGCCTCCCAATTGGGTGTCCAGACCTTTATAGAAGTTGCAAATATAAAATGCACATCGTGTCAAGCATTGAAAACCGATATTCACATCAAAATGTAGAAACACTCCCAAACACAAAATTAAAGAAGATGTCACGCAATACTCCTATTAAAGAGCAATTTCCATAAGAAACCAGAATCTATTTGTGTAATGAACCTAAAGAACTACAAGTTTTTGTTGACTGCCAATGATAAGGATACAAAAATCAAAGTAATTTGCTCCTTGTTACTCATAATAACTCAAAAATAAAACTTACAAGATTTGTCAGAAAGCTACAATCATTTGCCTCCTATAAGCATTCCACTTTCCAATCCCTCAACGGTTAAAGAAACAAGTTAACCACAAAAAGACATGGACACACATGGAAAGGATATTCTTAAGAAAATCATTAGAATGAAATAAGATAACACAAAAAGAAGAAAAAGAAGAAGCCTTATCCCATTAGATGGAGTCGGCTACATAAATTGTATGATACCATTATACTCTATCACTTACCAAGCGTTTAGGAATGTTATTGACTAAGAAATCTTGGTCAACAAATTCCGTAAGTGTTTTTTTTTTTTTTTTGCCTTCCTCTACCCCTCTTAACAGAACAAAATAAGATAATATATAAATTAAATGCCATGCATTTGACAAGAAAGATGATATCAAGTTTATCTAAAATCAAATTAATGAATCACTGCAAATAATTCTTTGGCAGAGCTAAATGTTTTTTTCATCGATTAAGCAATATACGAGTGTTAATCCCCCAATGAAAATAACAGTAACAATGAGACTTTTCACTGCCCTAATGCCATATAACTATAGATGTTCCAACTTATAAGCATTCTTTCATTTGCATTGCAACATCTTTAAAGATGTTGAGAGATGAATTTCACACAAGGCAAATGAAAAGGGTTTCTGAAACAATAACCCCCTTCCATGCACATCCCCACTCTCCATTATATTATACTGCCCCAATTTCTCTTCTAAGAATCCCTCACTTTTTTACATGTTACCAATTCTCCCACTACTATCAACATTTCCAACTAATGTTGCCCACTAAAAAATTCTCCACTCATGCTGGGCAGCATTAATGGTCTCAGTTTTACTGTTTTAGGTATAAACAGATCAGAACTTAACTTGGAAAATTAGTAGAATATTTTGCTCAAGAATAGATTAGTTTGGTGCCTTTGGCAGAGTACTCCATGCCCTACAGACCAATTAGTAGAGTTGTGTGTGTTTTGTGAAGAAAATAAAAAGAGTTGTGTGTTTAAGATTCTTGCATTCATCTCTGTAATATGAGTTACTATTATATTTTCTATATTTGCTTGTGTGAGTTTGGGGTTCTCTTAGTTTCATGCATAGAAGCAACATGACTGCTCGTGGAAGTAGAATTTCATAAAGTACTTTTTACATTCAAACATAAAAAGGAAGTTCTATGTATAGATTGCTCATTTGGACTTCTTTCAATCATTGAGAAAGGCTGCTTAATATGCATTTTACATTTGTTTTGACCCTATATGGTTGTATTGATTCAATAACAATAAGTGATACATTATTTTGACCTGGAACTTTACGTGATGCATTTCAAGTATACATAAGCAGCTGATCAATTTGATATTATTATATCTTCCCCTATAGAATCAAATGCAAGATCTTATTATCATGACATCATATAATTGACAAGCATGCTTCATCTTTCACCAGGGATAGCAAGTCTATAGTAACTTGAACTAGTTAAATCCTATATCTAAACACAGGAAAAAGTTTCATATTTATAGACATAACATAATTTAGTTTTCCTCTGCTAGAAAATCAAACAACAATTATATGAGATAAAGTTAAAAGGAAAACAACAGTAAAAGAAATTGCAGCATACCAGTGTAGATAATTTATTGAGTAAAAGCAATGATCCTCAAAATGCCAGCAAAAGGATGAGAATAGCATCCCAATATACAGCCAGGGTACCATCACCCCCGTGATATTATGATGAACAGCTCGAAGCATTGACCCTTTCAATTTAGGCAAATTGTTAAGATTCCATGGGTTAGAAGAGTACTCATCCCATAATTTTGAATCAATTGGCTCTGGTTTCTGATCAGTTGAGCGTGGAAAACCACTTCCAAAGACAGATGTATCCAAATCACTTCCATACATAACCTCAACTTCACCAACCAATCCCTCTACAATTTCCCAAAATTTCTTCTCTATCTGCACCCTAGAAACAGGTCCTGGTCCAAACCATCTCCTCCTTGACCGATCAGCCACACGTCTAAAGGCTTCCAAAGTGTATTGCTTACCAGGCACAAAACCAAAGCTGTCTCTGTCAGAATTCAAGCAATTAAAGCAATACCAGTTTCCTGGAGGAATTTGCTTCAAGGGTGGAGACAGACAATATATATGCCAGCCCTTGTCACACCTATCACACAAAAGCATTACGTCCCCATGCAAACCACTTCTACATTGCTCACAAATCTGGTCATGTTCTTCCTCCTGCACTTTACAATCCTTAACTTTCAAACAATCAACACTTCTTCTTATCCTCTTGGATCCTGAAGATCGAATGCCATGATCACTTTGTTCATCCTCAAGCATGCCTTTCTTGCCTGTCTGTTGATTCAGCCGACTATAGAAATTCTCATAATCATACAAATGTTCAGAGTACAACTGAGATAGGACGTGCTTTGCACAGTCGGTAATTTTTCTACTTGGCCCTACAAACCGTGAAACATCCCCCCATTTCTTTTCCCTCACAACCTTATCATATCCACCATATCTCTTAACAGCATTAAACAGTTTGCACAAGTCCAGTTCTTCCCCTTCAAATACAATTTTCTTCCTTGACTTTTTACCGCATTGATCCTCTAAAAACCTAGAGTACTCCAACTCAAAAGTCTTGGAGTCACAAGCTGCAGGACGAGCCTGTAACTTGTGAATTTCCTGTGTTTTAGTGGGGAAAGTAAAAAAATCTAGATCCAAAGCAAATGGGGGTTTCCAACTCTTTGGTGGTACAATCTTACAAATTCCATATGGCTCAGCCTCAGGTCTAATCTTATAAATATAATCCAACGGGTCTCTGAACTCGTCCTCGGTGGGAAAATATACAGGCCCTGACGGTATACTCACTGACCCAGACGATGAAACACTGAGACTCTGTCCTGCTACACCTTTTTCCACAGCCCTAGGTCTACCTTTCCCCATTTGAATCACCCCGAATTCATAACTCAATATAGCATGCACGGAAAAACTCACACTTTCGAGGACCTGAAACTTACATTCACAGAGAAGGAGACCATGGAAGAATTTCGAGGGAAGATCTAGTTGGAAAGGCGTCACAGTAATTGGATTTTATATTAATTGAAAGAAATCACCAAATTTCCCATTTGCCGCATGTTCTATCGGGTCGGATTCTAATACCCGAATAAATAGCCATGTTTTTCGTCGTTTTCCTCAAGTTTTTTGGTTATTTTTCGAAAAATCCACGCTTGAGCCTTGAGCCCGCTGGGGCGGTTGTACATTAATATGTTTGTTTTTGGACGTTGGACAACGTTCATTTCTTTTTTAGATATTTTAAATCAACCTTTAATTTTTAATTAATCAATCATCTACATTTTATACCTTTACCCCAAAAAAAAAACTAAATTTTATACCCATTTGCATAAACTCTCAATCATAAACTCTCATTTCGATTAAAGAAGAATGAAGATAGAGAGAAAATTTTAATGGATTTGATTTATAAAATATAAGTCAAGCTGAAAATTTTTAACATAAATAAAATACATTCCCTTCAATCTAAATATATAAGCAACTTTCAACAATAATTCACATACCAATAAAATATTTATTGTTATAAAAATATATATTATTTATCTTCAATTTCAATTACCGTTTATGAGTAAAAAGAATGTAATAAACGAGTATAAGAATTCAAACTAATAAATAAATATAATGAGTAAATGAGGAAAAAATTCATATAACTACTGAGTTAATTAGATTTTGGACCAAGATTGAAAAGGCTTATATTTTGAATGGGAGTGACTAAGAGAAAAGTGTAAATAAAATTAATTTCAAATTTCAAAATCTCATTTAATTTGTTTTAATGATGGATTCCGGTATTTTATTCAAAAATTAAATTTATTAAAATCTCTCATCTCTTCTATTTTCCAACAAAACGTGGGAAGGAATTAAATATTAAGTAAATATTAACATGATACTTTTTTCAACAAATGATAGTGTTTAAAATAGAGAAATTCTTGTATGAATTCAGTAAACTATATCATTTGCATATTACGATATATCATCTTACTTAACTATAGACTTAACAACAATTATCAAACTTTATCATGGTAATTAAAAAATAACTAACTACAATACCTTACAATGATAGAAAGGACTTAAATGTCATTGAAAATAGCCAATCATAATAGGAAAGAAAAACACTCAAATTGAATGTCTATAGTTAATTTCGTTTAACTCATATACTTAAAACCATTATATAACTAGACTTAATTTTGTGCATTATGGATTTACAATTAAAAAATAATAATCAAGCGAACACTTGAACAACTCATTGAAGAAGGTTATTTCATTCAAAATAATCTTCTTAAAATGTAAGTTACATCCTCTAACAACATTTCATAATGTCATGATAAAACAATGGCTCAAGCATTTTGCTAATAATTTAACAAATTTGGTTGTTTTTTTTTCAATTAATTAATGTATTTTAAAAATAATATAATATAATTATAAGAATTCAACATTACTTATTGGAGGCAAAACAAAATCTGCTCATGTCTAATTTTTTATAGGGTTAAATAGTAAAAATACTCGGAACTTTTCTTTAGTGGCACATAGCACCCTAAACTTTGTTTAAAGCATTTTTGCCTAGAAGTTTTAAAAATAGAACATTTTCACCCCTATCGTTAAAAATCACAAACGTTGATCATTAACTGAAGTTTGATCAAAATATTTTATGATTTTGCCCTCTTTTGTTTTTTCATTTTTCGGACTTCATTTTCATTCGTTGGAAAAAGAAAAGTTAAAGAATTCATTGGATAACGAAATGAAAAACTAAACACAAAAGGGAGGTATAATATCCCACAGTTTAACTCAAGATTAATTAAGTTGATCGAGGGCAAATGAGTAATTTTAAAAAAATAATTAGAGATAAATAATTTTAGTTACAGAATTATTATTTGGATCTAAGTTAGATAAAATCTTAAGTTATGATTTTTTTCACAAAATAAAAATATTAAAAAAAGAAAGAAAAGGGATATAAAAAAAAATAGGCGAACAGCTTGGAGAATCCGTGTGCACGCGTGTGATGTACAAAAAACAAAAAGACAAAAAAAGAGATGAAAGATGAAGAAGGAAAAGCGTGAGGGACCAACTCACCCCTGTTTTTCTTTTTCATTTTCCTTCCATTTTCTTTCATTTCCCCAGGTGCAAACAATGAGAGTGAGAGCACAAGTTCCCAATGATGGGAGCTGAATTAGAAGTTGGAGCTCCATGATAGAATATTTTGAATAAGATTTGAAGTATTATAAGATATGTAAGTATCCTAAATATTTTTTAAACTTTTTTCTTTCTAGTTTCTCATTTTGAAATTATGAAAAATCTAAAGTCTGAAAAGAGGTGAATTTTTTTATGAATAAATATGGTTAATGAGATTATTAGTAATATAATAAATATTCTAAAACATTGTTTTGTTAATGAGATTTGAATTTGAGGAATATGTGTTAAACCCCAAACCTCTATGGATAGATTTTTTGTTAAATTTAAAAATGTAAGTTGAATTGTTGATGTTTAGATAATTATTAAAATGAGAAATAGATTATTATGGCTATATAATGATGATTCTAAGCTTGAGACTAAATTTGTAATTTTTTGATATTTTTACGTTCGAATTTATGAAATAAAAGGGGAAATTTTGATATTAGAAAATTGTTTGAAAGATGATTTTAGCCAAATTTCAAAAAAACAAAAACTATTGTGAAGGAAGCTATTAAACTAAGTGAATAAGTTCAAATATATGAAATTGGATTTTAGAATTCAAGATGCTAAAACAAATGTCTTAACACACACGCACACACACTTATGTGTTAAAATATAAGTAAAAATTGTGTTAATAATATTATTAACACATTAAAATATGATTAATTATAGATTAATTTTTATTTGGCACCATTCAAGCTTTGAAAAGTTTTGGAAGTATTAGAGGGGTAATATTTGATCTCTCAAATGCATGAGATTCTATGATTTGTGACAAAATTAATTGTAGCACATATAAAGAATTTGATGTGATGGATGTATGTGGAGAAAAAGAAATGAATATGAAAGCTTGCTTTGTAATGTAAAATATTAATATTAATTTATGCTTTCATGGGATAATGTGACATGATTTGAGTAATGTGATTGAGGGTTGATGATGATGTATATACCCTTTGATTATAAATTATGGATTATATGTGGTGATGAATTGTATATGAGCATATTAACTTTTCATATGATGAGAATATGATTTATATGGTGACATGAAAATTAATGCATGAAGCATGATTGAAATAAAATAATTTTTTATGCTTGCTAAGCGTGAAAAATTTGATAAACATGTGGGATAATTATGAATTACATATTTAGATTTATTGAAATGTATTTTCTCACAAGCATGATCGTACAATAAGAGTTCACCTTATTGAAGGAGTTAGTAGTTGTGCAAAATCTATATGATACTTGGCTATTAACTATTAATCTTAGTAGCTACAGTCACTACTTACCTTGTAGGGTATTGTGGTATTATTTCTATTAAGGGACTTAACCCTACTAGCTTGCTTGGAGTTTTTGACAGAGCTAGTTTTAAGTATGACACCCCATAATGTGTGATTTGGGAAAAATCATGTTCATAAGTGAGTGAGGTAATATTGACCTAGTAAGTCCTCATGATATGATTAAGACTTTGGGTAGTCTCACCACATGGATGATCCCTTTTGATTGTTGGCCCATGGATTTCATCTCAGAGGAAGGGAAGATATAAGGAAGAGATTGATCATGCATTTTATTATTGCTACGTCATTTGAGTGATTGATAGCTATGTTTGAGACTATAATTGTAATTGTAGAAATGAAAACATGGTAAATATGTGAAAAATGTACATGCGAGCACTTGTGCCAATTTTATATGAACATTCAGTACTTATGGGAAATTATGCCAATTTTGTATTTGACTTTATTCTTCATATTATTCAGATGAGTTAGATGCACATGAGGTTAGCATAATCTTGATATGATTGTTTGCATGGTCATCTTGATGAATTTATCAACCACTTGAATTCATGATTAATTATCATGTATTTGTATAATTTAGATGTACATTGATTATTGAGTAGTTGTACTCACTCTTTTCTTTTAACATATTACATGAATTAGCTCATTTGGGAAGAATAGAAGAAAGGAGCATCAGACCAAGTGATAATAATCCCTTCCTTTTTATTTGATATGTGTATTTAGTTTATAATATTGCCAACTAGGACAATACATTTTAGATCCATTTGCATTATGGGTTTTATGTTGGGTAGAAGTGTATTTTGGACCCTTAAGAATATGGTTTGGTGCTTATATTTATATTAGTAGGCCAAAATATTTGTGCAAGTAAAAATAGTTATTATATGTGTGATTTGAGAATTTGAATATTGTTATAGTATCCCCTTATGTTTTTTATGTCTAAAGTGAATACTTAATATTAACTATATATGAATGCAAAAGGAAATTCATGCATGTGATGTGCTATTGATGATTAGATAATATATAGAGTATAATGACTAGGTGATAATTTTTATAATAAATGTGATTGAGGCTTTGGCCCCCCACTACTAGTTATAAAAGGGTTTGAGTGGTCAAGTGTTATGTTGGTAAATACACACCACACGCGCACACACTACGTGGAGTAGGACATATAGATAAAATAAGGGGGAAGTTTTTCTCCCATCTTGAGATGTGTTTCTTAATACTTAATTAATCTCATGCTTCTGCACATGTTTAATTGAATAATGTGAGTTCTTGAAATATTTTAAATACTTGGGATTCCCTTGTTTTAAATAGTTTGTGAAAATATATATTAAGGATTTGTTTTGGTTAATCTCTTATAGGATAATCCCTTTGGTTTAGTCCTTAATTAACGATTGTTAGTGTAATGATTTAAATCCTAATTTAAGATAATCTTACAGAAGGTGTAATGCCCTCATTGACATTACCATTCAACCTTTTATGCAATCCATTAATCAATTTAAAATATCTTTGAAAGTTTAAAATCCCAAAACAAACTTTTGAAAATCTCTATATAAAACCATTTAAGTTGACCCGAACAGCTTACAGCGGAAGCATACAATTAGGAACAGGTAAATCTCAAGAGAAACTCTTTCAAAACATCATAATTTATAAAAAAGAGTGAGCCTTATGTCATAGCATGTGGCACAGAGTCACAGTGGCATATGGTACAGGGTCACAGCTTCTATGCTTTGTGTCATATGCCACAGCATGTTGTCATATGTTGACTCATGTGATGCGGCACAGATACCAGAATTTGTTGTCAAAATGAAAAATTTAATACGAAATTTGGACATGCATTGTTTTTGCATCCAATATCCAATTGGGGTGATTTAAGTGTCTACACAAAGCTTGTTCCATAATCTAACCAATGACTCAGGTTTCATTCAAATCTGATATCCTGTTTAAAAGTTAGACACCTAAGTGCATTTTGATCATTTTATGCCAAAATTTACCACTTGAGCATTACCAATTGAAACCATAAGTCATTAGCCACTTTTAGGGCCTTAACCACATCTAAATGGATAGTGTACACCTGATTAACCAAGTATATAAACAAGATGACATGCATACACTCATTTGGCCTATAAATCACCCATCACACATTGGGCATATTCATATTTTTCTCATTTTTAATCATACAATGGCAAAATTCCGCACACATATCAATATACCCCACATGTTTACATAGCTAGTTACTAGCCTATCTCATCACATCATCCCATAACCACATTCTTATACACATTAAACTAGAACTTTAAAATCATACAAATACACAAGCATTCACAAACTATACACATGAGTTTATTCCTACAGCAACTTATATACAAGTTCAACACTCTCCACAAACATACTC
This sequence comes from Prosopis cineraria, assembly GCF_029017545.1. Taxonomy (NCBI): domain Eukaryota; kingdom Viridiplantae; phylum Streptophyta; class Magnoliopsida; order Fabales; family Fabaceae; genus Prosopis; species Prosopis cineraria. The sequence goes on from NW_026555490.1 coordinate 37,097, forward strand.
ATTACACCACTTTACAATGGGCTTTTCAAAAGAGTCTGTACTTAGCTCTTTTCTTTTCCCTTTACATCACAAGTACTGCTAGAATCTAAAAAATATAAATAACCATGGGTGAGATTAAAATCTCAGTAACTAATATAGCTCATTAATGTCCATTATCACAAATAAGCAGTCAAAGTAAGGAAATCAAAGTAATCGCTCATATATCAAAAATAAATATAGAATTTCCTTTTTTAAAACTTTTTCACACAATCGAGAATAATAGCATGATCATCTATCCATCAATCCTTCGAAGCTCCCCGACACTAAACCATAGGCTTTACTGGATTAATCGCTTATTGATTTGAGTGCACTTTTAGTGGTAGAAACACCCGGCCAAAGATAATCTATCCCATCTCCAGACCATGGCTTCCCTCATGTCACGCACTTGTGATAGAGGCATTGTTGGCTCCTGAATGCATCTTAATGGGTATTAGGGAGTTGCCAGACTGCTCAAATATCCTATAGTAATAGTCCTAATATAATGCTGTACCGGATTACCCATAGTGCCAACCCATATAGTGCTATACCGGATGCCCCATGTTGCCAGTTTAACCATATGGATTTGTTCACTCGTATCTCCACACACCCTAAGTGAACTCCCACTCCTTATGAAATGAAACTAAGCATTTGATGCACTAACATGATTAGAAATGAAACTAAATGGGGAGGTCAAATTCTTAATCTTGCTGTTCATATTATCAAACATAAACTTGTACAAATTGTTCATTTCAAACATTTGTTTAGCTAATACACTCATATCACTAGGAGATAAATCAATTGGTACATTTCTCCTAGATGCTCGTGTAACATCTTGATTTTCTAATTCTATAATTAGTTGCTAATCAGAGGTGAATTAATAATTAGTAAATGATTGGTATTCTGACTCATTAGAGTGTTGAATGAATAGATACGAGTGGAAGAATTGCGTCTCAAAATGAAGTTTATGCACGTGGTGAGGATTTTCCTTACTGTGCCATGTGTCGTGGCATAATCTACTTGCACCTGGCACATGGCACAAAAAATTAGCTGATAAATCGTGAATTAGGTTAGAGTTTAGAAGGAAAAAAGAAAGAAAAGAATGAGAGGAGAAGGGAAGAGAGAAGGGATCAACTAGGGCAAGAAGGTTTAGAGCATTGGAAGGCATTTTTGATCGATAACTTATACGATCCTTGGCTTCAATTCTACTATAATTTTTCTTAGTATAAGTTATAGAGAAATTGAATAGGGGAAATCTAAGGGTTAGTTTCTTACCCTATAGTGGCAAAAAGGTTCTTGGGAGTTAAATTAAGCCTTTATGACTGGTTTGGAGTTGAACAATAGCAGTTTGAATTCGTAAGCTCTAATTAACCCTAGATAAACCAAGGTTAGGGCTAGAAATAGAGTAAAAGTAAAATATTAGATCACTGAAAGTGATAGAAAGTGGAAATTGAGTCGTAATGAGCCTAGATTGACTAAATGGAAAGGAATAGACGGCTAAATGTAGCTTCAAGCAATAATTAAGTACTCTTGGTCAATTTAGTTAATTGACTAATTGTGCCAATTATGTATAGATTGGCATATTCCATGTGTAAGTTGAGAAAAGAAGTTTGTAGAGATGAGTTAACGGTTGTGAAAGTCCACGGGTAACCTTTCTTGTGACAAAAGGATTGAGGTAACTAAATAACTTCCTCTAGTAGGTTATTTATTGTAACTTTTTGGAAGTATAAGTGTTATTCCATGAAAAAGTTTTAGAATAAGCATATCTATCTAATGAATGTTTAATGCATGAAAATGATTTCTAAAGAACTGAGTTTATGAATTGCATGCTTTGCAAGTATTTATATTTATATATATATATATATGGTTTTATATAGGTATAGAAATGTGATTTGTACGAAAGCATGACGTCAAGGGTGAGAGTTCGACGTTGGAGATTTGGGCCCCTTAGTATCTGTGATGCAGTTTTGGAGCCAATGACATCCCATTGTGGGTAATGGGTGAAATCATAGTTTGAAAGTGAGATATAATGCCTTTGGTTGGTTGATTCTACTACTAGAGGTATACTCAGGGCCAATGAATGTGTGTGCATTGGTATGGGGTGAGCCTATGATTTTAGTCAGAGTGTCTCAGAGGTTTGGATGGTAGTGGTCATGCTATATTAATAGTGAATTGTTGTGAAAATACTTATGAAAGTGGATAAATGTGATATTGATAAAGTAAAACTTATGATATTGTATATGTTTAAAAGTATGTTATGCATACTTTCTTAAAGTTACATGTGATGATTAGTAGTAGAGAGTTCTTTTGTTACTGAGATTGTTATCTTACCTCTAGGTTACATTTTTACAGGTCACAGTAGTGAGCTGGGCAAGGGAAAGATTCAGGACTAGCATAGTTGTGCCATTACTGTGAAATGCCCAAGTTTTGTGTAGTGAACACTACTCTTGTGTATATTCAGAACTTGCATACATGTTTAAAGTTGTGATTTATTGAGATTTGTAATGATTTTGTAAAGCTTAGCCTATATGTGTGAATGTGTGGTGAAATGAGTAACATGGGTTAAGATTTAGTTGAGAACATGTTGTCAATGTGGAAACATGTGAATTAGTAGTGAAATTGTGGTAATTATGGCTAAGAACGCATTATTGCTTTTTGAAGTAAAAAGTTGTTTGATGTGAAAATGGGCTGTTAAATGGCTAAATTTTGATTTGTGTGTATGGATAATATAAATTATGGTCTATCAGGTATATAAGGTCCTTTTAGACTTGGTTCTAAGCCCTGAATGATCTAATGAGACTAAGGGATCAATTTGAGTGCTTAAGAGTATTCAATATCACAACTTGTGCATAATTACTTCTCTACTTCAATCTTTATAAATGAGTCCTTTTATAGTTGGAGTTGATAAGTGATCAGTTAGACTCATTAATATAGCCGTTGGAGTAGTCTCCTTCTCTCTTTTGATCTTCTTCATAAAGTATGTTTATTACTTTCGACAGAGTTCTCTTGTGTTTTGTAAAGTATCTGTTAGACACAATCAAATTTCCATTGCTCTTCGATCCTTGACGTTGTAGATATAAGTACAAGTTTGTTGCTTTGCAACGGTATTGTTACCTGAAAAGGATAGTGGGAAATGGTAGCTTTTTAGATGGGTTTGTGTGTTGAAGCAAAATGCAAACATAACGATATTCACACATTTAATGCTTTGACAATATTACCGTTGAGTATTATATTGGAAGAACGAAAGCTATTTGGGAGTGAGGATATTTGGAATAATCAAGACCTGTTTAATCCAACCTAAAGTTATGTTTAGAATGATTCTAAGAAGATTAAATAACTAACACAACTCTTAAAAATTGAGAAGAAAGAGATTAGAGAGAGAATCAAAATTCCCCTGTTATAGACATGAGAAATAGAGCAAGTTTCTTCATGCTTATTCCTAAATAAACAAACTTATTCTAAAATGGTGAAGAACAAAATAGTGAGAAGCACATGATTGGTTCTTTCAAAATATAACTCTTATATAAGAAGAAACTTATGCATATGATGGTCTAAAAATCTTTATTTGGGAATAAGGGAAGCTATTTCCTAATAGGCTATTCTTGAATAAGCTATTCTTGAATAAGAAACTTTGAAATGAAACAACGTGAATAATCTTGAAGAACATAACACTATTCTGGAATAAGGATAGCTATTCCTAAATAAGCTTTTGAATAGACAAGAGTGATGATACTTGGGAATTAGGAAGTTTACTCAAGAACAAGCTATTCTGAAATAAAGGAGCTATTTTGAAATAAGGACCGTTATATAGAAAGAATGACAAAGGCTCTCAGATATAGGATTTTGATTCCAAGTTTAGTTGAGACACCTTTCAAGTAATGCAAGAGGTCCTTAAGGAGTTAAAATCAAGTCAAATACTTAATCTTTAGAGAGAAATACAATATGGGTAGATATTGTTGAGGATTGTAAATATTTGAGTACATTCCTTAGTTCAACCTCCCTTCCTTAGTTCAACCTCCCTTCCTTAGTTCAACCTCCCTTGTATATTGCATTTACTTGCTCAAATTTAAATGGACAATTTCTCTCTACATGTATTTAAGATGCATAAAATGAGCAAGAACGAGGAATCAAAGCTTAAGAAGTACTTACAATGTTTACTTGGGATAATTGTGGAGCCAACATTCTCTCTATCTTGGTCGGCATTGTAAAATCTCATAGGTTAACTACTCACTTACCTAAATAATCTTATGATTCCTAATTAGTGAAACTCATTACTTGCTAATAGCCCATTTAAGGAGCAAGGAGGTGTGCATGAGGTCCAAGAAGGAGGAGTTTATGCTAAACATATTAAGAAGGGCATGCTCAAGGATCTATTATAAGGGATCAGAGGCCCAATAACTAGGGCTAGGACCATAGCTATGAAGGAAGCTCTTAATGGATTGATTCAAAACTTTATTAAGACCAAGCCCATGCCTAATGAAGAGGCCCAAGGCACCATCTTCACCCCTTGGAGCATCTAAGAAGATTTGTTACATGCAAACTTGGAGTGCAAGATTGGATCTTTGACTAATCAAGCAAGCATTGATTGCTAGATTAGTTTCCTTAGTTATTAGTTTCCTATTTTCATTTAGGAATTTATTTCTAACATCTTTAGTGATTTTCCTTAATTTTTGGGATTGCAAACTTGCAATTTAAGTTATTATATTTTAGGTAGGATCCTAAAAGGTGTCATCATTCAAGAAAGTTTCTAGATTTGATTTCTATTGTAATTTTGATCAACTTTCCTATTTCCTTTCCATAGGTGGCGCCATCTATCTCCTTCCTTTTAGGGTTAGGGTTTTCATTTAGTTGCTTATATATAGACTTTAATTAATTAGTTTTGGGAACAAATTGAATAGAAATTTTTGAATTATTTCACATATTATGAGAGCTTTTCTTGTGCCTTTTGAGTGCTTGAGAAGATTGAGATTATCAAATGATTAGTCTTCCTTTGTGGTTGCCTATAGAGTTAGGGGTCATAAGCCAGATGCTTCTTGGATTCTAAATCCTAGACTATTGGAGAAAGGGTCAAGAGATAAGTTACTCTCGGATCAACTATCCAAACCTATCTTGTTTATTTTCTTATTTTCATTTCTTGTTTCTTCTAGTTTTCTACTTCTACCTTGTTCTTTATTCTTGTTTGTGTAGTATTTGACAATTGTGTAACATTAATCCATTGGAATTTGAAGGGTCTACTTCCAAGTACAAGTAGGGATTTCCACATCACTTATTCTGAGCCTTAATCCTAAAACTTTCTTGGTTGCTGTCAATATTTATATCATTAGAAAAATCTCCTTGCATAGAAGAATTTTTGTGAAGGGAGTTTTGTGATTGGGAGGAGTTATGATTGTGAAATAGAGCTCACATTTTCTTAAATTTTCATCAATGGTGGATGCTCTCTCTCGACTAAGGAAATGGAAATACATGTAAAGAGATGACTTGAATTAGTGGGATGTAATGTGTTAATATAGAAGTGTAGGTCCCACATCCTTTTTCTCCCTTCTTTCATTCTTGATTTCTTTTTACTCTATAATGAATTATTTGTGCATTCTTTCCTCATATTTCTTGCTCATCATCATCTCCTAATTAATTCATTATAGGTAAGGTTATAAATTTACCCATGAATTATTTTGTAAGAAGCACTAAATCTAGAGAAAGTAGTGAGAGAACAGGTGTTTGTGAGGAAGATAGTGGTCGTAGTGAGTGATAGTTAAGCGTTACACGTGTGAGCAAATATGAATTGTGGAAGTGATAGTGATTAGATGCTAAATTACTATATTTGGCACTTTTAATCAATAGAGTAATTGATTTTAGTTGCCAATTGGCTGTATATTTTAGCTTATGACAAGTTGAATAGAGAACAAAGACTCGAATAGGGTTCTGGAACACAGGTAACCCTTTTTATTGAACAAAAGGATTGAGGTGCCTAAAAAGTTAATTTTATTTATTAACTATTATAACTATGTAGAAATTGTATAACTATAGTTTAGTTGATTTTTATGCATGATTTGGTATTAAAAACAAGTTTAGCATGCAATGGATTTTATAAAAAGAAAGTTTAAAGATTTCTAGCTTTGAATATATATATATATGTCTGTCATGAGTAAAAGTACATGGTGTGCAAATGTGAAAAAGTAGTGAATTATGAAAAAGCATGATCATATGAGGTTAGAATTCACTCAAGATATATAGAGATGTGTGTGTGTGTGTGGATATATGTGAGTGAAAAATCTATATGGTTGGGCTAGCATTATGGGACATCTGGCATAGAATTACATGAGCTATTATTATGGGTAATCCGACACAGCATACTATGAGATTATTACTATGGGACATTTAGGCAGTCTGGCAACTCCCTAGTGCCCGTTAGGTACGGTTAGGAGTCAACAATACCTCTATCACAAGTGTGTGAAGAGGAAAACCATAGTTCGTAGGTGGGTTAGATTACCTTTGGCTAGGTATTTCTACCACCGAAAGTATGCTTGAGTCAATGAGTGATTGATCTAGTAGAGCTTATGATTTCATGTTGGGGAGTATTAGAGGTTCGGTGGCTAGATAATCATGCTAGTGTGTATTTATGTGGAAATATTTTGAAAAGATGAAATTTCTTCATATTTTGATATATATTTGATATTACCCTAGTTTTGTTACTTTGACATGGTTATTTGTGATAATAGATATTTAATGAACTATATTGGTTATTGATATTTTTATCTCACCCGTGGTTATTTATATTTTTTAAGTTTTGGTGCTAGTAGTTCAAAGGGCAAAGACATTGGTTGAGTTGAGATCTCTCATTATATTAAAGCCTTTATAAGAATTTGGTGTAATGAAATTGTTGATTATTAGTTATGAACTTGTGTTTAAGTTGCCATAGGATTCAATGCATGTGCATATAGTTATAATTGTGACATGTTTTAGTGTATTTGAGCTCCCTAGCCCTTTGTATATGTGTGAATGGTGAAATGATTAAGTAGGCTAGTAGATGAATGTGAATATGTGTGAATATGGGGTGTACTTGAAGTGTATGTGGAAAATATATGGCCTTGTATGAGGTTGGAAGGAAGAAATGAAAATTTGCTCAAATGGTGTGATATGGGCAGTTTACAAGCCAAATGTGTGTATGTGCGTTATATTGCCTACATAATTGGTCAATTAGGTATGTATTGTCTATTTGGACATGATCAAGGCCTTAAAATCAACTAATGATATATAGTTTTGAATTGAGATGCTTGAGTGGCAAATTTTAACTTAATATGGTCATAATGCACTCAGGTTTCCAACTTTTAAATGAAATATTAAATTTAAACAAAACTAGCGTCATTAGTTAGATTATGAAATATGCTTCATGTAGGAGTTTGAACCAACCCAATCGGACATTGAATGTAGAAACGGTGCACATCCAAAGTTTACACCAGAATCTGCAATATGACAGCAAATTCAAGAGTTTGCACCATAGCGCATGTATCCACATACCACGGAACACAGCATAAAGAGTAATGCTGTGGTCTCTGTGCCACATGCCATGACGCATGTGACATGAGCTATGGTGTACTGGTCCAGTTTTGACCTAATTATGTTGAAATGCACTTGTTTTCTTGTGAATTTGAAAATGCTTCTATTGTGTATTATTTTATTATTAGGATTTATTATTATATATATGATTTTGAAAATATTTTTCTAGGATCCTAATTCTTTTAAGTTAATTATTTTGATTTTATTTATGGGGAGGATCGTATGGTAATGTCAGTAAGGGCATTATAAATAGTTGGTATCAATTTTTCAAGTTTCGAGATCTAGTTACTATCCTTTTTTGTTGCATTCATCCTAGACCTTGACAACTTATATCTCTTGTTCATTACACTATTTTATCCCTTTTTCTTACCTCTCTTTTTCTTTTATCCTTAGGAGGGGAGAAAATGAGAAAAAGGGGCACTTGAGTTTCGCATAATACTTAAGTGTTAAGGCATCCAGTTGAGGATAAGCCTGTGCCAAAGGTTCAATCGGATGTGCCTCAACAAGCCGATAAAAGAGATGGCTTGTTAGAAGAGCTGAGAGATATGATGATCGATATTCAGCAAACAGTAAGAGATCATGATGTATTATTGAGGGGTAGAGATCAAGCTGAGGAGAGAGATGCTCAAGAGAGGTTGGTGTAGAGGCAGCTAACAGCAGACCTAAGCCACCTCAAGTTTCAAGTAGTAGGCAAACTGTGGGAGTTGCTACTGATCCATCTATAGACTGAGCTTGGAAGACTTTTGTGAGATTCAGCCTACCTATATTCGACGACAATATGAAAGAGGGAGAAGCACCTTGAGACAATATTCGAGGCGGTGACCTATACGTTAGAACAGAAGGTGATTTTAGCTACAGTTTAATTGGTTGGAGTAATCAAGAGATGGTGGGATTCATTAGACTATCTTATGGTATGAGGTATTCTTGGGAGGATTTCAAGAAGGTATCCTTTTGTATCGAGAAAGAGGAAGAGTTCCACTCATTTAGGCAAGGGGACTTGGATGAAGAGGAATTTATTAAGCAATTTAATGATTTGTCGGCTTATTCCACATACCTACAACACTACAATGACACGAAGTGGAAGGCAGAGCAATTGTTAGAGAAGATGTGTCCAGAGTATCAACAGTAGATTGCTTTATTCAACATTACTACTTATGAAGACATGTGTCATAAGTTGAGGACAATTGTGAGGAGAGGCAGGCAAGCAGAGGTTGAGAAGAAGAGAGATAGCATGGGAAGGTTTACCTCATCTTTGGGTCTATCAGGTGGTGTATTGAAGAAGCTTGTTTATAGCTCGAGTAGTTTTGAAGCTTCAGGGAAGCTGAACTTTGTTAGAGGCTCTTAGACCTAGACTATTCATAGAGGGTCAATGTAAAGGAATATTGAATTCATAATTTGGCCTCCACAACCTTCAAGGCAAGCCTTGAACACGCCAGCTCTTACTTTTAACATTAGAAGGTCACCCTGGTACAGTATCTACAGTAGATTTCATGTGAGAAGATGTTGGTCCTATTTTAAGTGTGGGAAGCTAGGCCATATTGCTAAGTATTGTCTCGAAGGAGGAATTGAGATGACAGAGCAACGATCGATGGTTTTAGCACGAGTATTTGTTGTGACACAAGAAGAGGCTAGTGCATCTCCAAACCTGATTAAAGGTATAATTTCTATTTGTGGTAATAGAATAGAAGCATTGTTTGACTTTGGAGCTACACATTCTTTTATCTTAAAAGAATGTGTAGATAAGCTGAAATTAGAGGTAAAAGAGTTACCTGTGTTAATAAGAGTGACTACACCTTCAAGGTCCTCGAGTATTACTAGTAAAGCATGTCAGAGAGTAGAGATTGTATTTGAGGATTAGGTATCTGTGATCAATATGATCTATATTCCCATGAAAGGGATTGACGTATAATTGGCATAGATTAGCTAGCAACTAATAATGCTATGTTAGACTATGCTAGGAAGCTAGTGTCTTTGCTAGTGTTAATGGCAGGAACTAGTTCTGCTGGGCACCCAAATTTTTGTTAGTTGTGCAAACTGAGAAATTAATCATACAGGGGTGTTGTATATACATGGTAATTTATGCAGCAAGCAGTATGTACAATAGGGGTATTGAGAAGATTGGAGTGATAAGTGAATTTCTTGAGGTATTTTTCGAGGAGATGTCTAGATTACCTCCGGAAAGGGAAGTTGAGTTTTCAATAGAGTTGGTTCCTAGTACAGAACCAATTTCTAAAGCCCCATATTGAATGTCACCCTTAGAATTGAATGAGTTAAAATAGATTGAAGATTTACTCGATAAGGGATTCATCAGACCAAGCATATCACCTTGGAGTTTGTCGATATTATTTGTGAGAAAGAAGGTTGCGACTGTGTATCAACTACCGATAGTTGAACAAGGTGACAGTAAAGAATAAGTACCCTTTACCTATGTGATAGGAATTAGTCTCTTGCCTTCAAAATTAAACTAAAGCTAATCCTAATACAATATAGGGCAAACCCTAGGTTATTTTTCAAGGAATAGTTTTAAGCCTAATTCAAAGCTATCTAGTGAAATAAATCACCCAAAGTTTGAAGTTGATTAACTAAGTGCTAATCTAATTGTCTAATGAATTAAACTAGAAAACTAATCATAATTGTGAATGAAGTGGCTTCCCTATTTAAGTAGGAACCCTAGAGTGTTGCTAATGCAAGATTCCTAGCCCTTTAATTTATTACAGCAACTCACTTAACTCTCCTTCTTTAGCTAAAAAATGCATTTACTTAAGACAACTATCTCAAGTATCCTAGCTTCACTAATTCAATTCCCTAAGTATTATTACAAGACATCTAGGTAACCTTAGTAAGCTTAGCTCTAATATTAACCAAGTGTTTAGTAAAAATTCATTCCCAAATGTCATTGCCAAAAGCTGTAGCTAAGCTCAAAACTATGAAAACTTAAGTAATTCATCAAGTATTCACCACACAATTACATGCTAGACTAATACAAGACATTCTTCAAGTGAAATCACACATTACCATGTAAAAACACAAAGAGGCTGAAGTTCCAGCAGCATTAAGAATTTGAAATTCAACTAAACAATCTTATTTCAACATTACAAATTACAAACAACTATGAAACTAAAGTCAAATTGAACCACAATCAACAATAGTCAAAGTATTATAATAAAATTGAAACAAGATGAAGAAATAGTTAAGCTTAGCCAAGTGAAAACTTCAAGACTCCTCTTCCATCAACTCTCCCCTAGGATTTCATAAAGAATCTAGCTAGAAAACATCAAGAAAATCTTGCTTCCTCCATAAACACCATGTGGCCGAGAGGTATGCTCTATAGTTTTGATGAATTGAGCTTTAATTCTTCCTCTAGATGCTTGTGGTGAGTTTGGCCATGATAGGGGAAGAGAATGGTGGAAGACTTGAGTGGATTTGATGGAGAAATGGTGGAAGAATAAGGGCTAGATGTGCTGGAGTGTAGAGAGAAAGAGGAGAAAATAAAGAACACCAAGAACAAGAGAGAGAAAATGTGGAAGATGAATGAGATGAGTGTTAGATTTGAAAATAGGGTGAATGGGACATGCCTCACTTGTTTGATCAACTGATCACTCAATTTAAAAAAATAAAAAAAGAAAATAAAAAGAAAATGGGAGCCTTGTCACACTTGCAAGGTGGTACCCTCCTATTGGCTTGTAGATGATTCCAATGTATGTACAATTAATCTCATGCATCATCCATAATTTTAGCTGATCTAAACCACAAAATAGGAGCCTTACATGTCCAAACCATCAGATTTGCCCCCATGGACTTTTGGCTTCATTTGCCCAATTAATGCATAAGTCATGCCACCTATGTTATATAAATCACATAATTCAATTAAATAGCATGTGATATAATAAAATTTAATTAATTTCTAGAATTAAATTCATAATTAAAAGGGAAAATTTATTAAAATAATCAAGTTCTAGGTTGCATAAAATTATATAAGAATTTTTACATAAAAGCAAACCAAAAACTAGGTCAAACTAAGACACTTTAAAAAGTGTTAACTTTTTATTTAATTACTCCCAAACTAAAAAAAGTTTTAAAATTATAATTTCACAAATTATCAATTGGACATAAAATTCAATTTGTCAATTTTTCTTGTACATTTTCTCAAAAGTTCATTTTTTTAGACCAAAATACCCCTAGTGGACTGAACTTAGAAAATTAGGCAATTTTTCAAATCTAATGCAATAAGTGCACTTTGAGATGATAAAAAATTAATAAAAGGGTCTTAATTGACAAATAAAAGTGTGTAACAAATGTGTTCTATCAATTTTTCCACACTTATCTTTTGCACCCTGGGCAAAATCAAGTAAAAAAAGTCCCAAAAGAAGCTGTCAGACAAAGAAACAATAGAAAAACAAAGCTCAAATCACTCAAATGCTATCTCAAGAAATTCTACAAATCATCAATCAATGTGCCAATGATTAAGAAAAAATTATGCATATCGCATACAAACTCTTACTAAGAATCAATGTCAAAAAATAAGCCTCTCTAGGTAAAGTGTTTACTCTTATCACTCAAAGTGTATAAGGTATTCAATTTTACTCAAAATTCCTTAGAACAAGCCCTACTGTAAGCTTGTAACCCTTCTACATCTCCACCACTAAATAGCACTTGCAATCAAAAATTAAGTGGACTTTATTATGCTGTAATGTGGGTAATGATAGGATGTTTAAGAAATGCATGTATGAAAAATAACATTAATATCAAGATAATACTAAAGTCAAGATATATCCCCTTAATATGCAAAGCATAACCTAATTCAATTGACTGAGCACCTTAAAATAATGAGGATGGAAAGGAATGACAAGAAATAATAAAACAAATGGAATGAATAAACTAGGCAACTTTTTATTTTTTTTCTTTCTTTTGTTTTTCACTTTCTTTTCTTATTTTTGTTTCTTTTTTTTAGCAACTTTATTACTATTTTTTTCAAATCTTTCTTTGGTTTTTCTTTTTCTTTTGGTTGCCCCTAATTCTTTGAAAACAATAGAAAAGAATAGATATTATGGTGTAACAAAAAGGATAAAAAGTAATGGATAGAAAAATGACAATAGGCATCCACTCACTTGACCTAGGATATGCAATGAATATTAAAAAGATACATAAAAGCATAACATGTACTCTTTGGGAAAAATAAGTTGAATATTTATTTTTAAGAATCAAACTAGAAGCTCAAAGTAGCTAACAAGGGATAATCAATAATAATGGGTTGGCTTTTTTGGCTCGTGGCTATTTTTATAAATGTCATCTTTCATCTCCTATCAAACAAGTGCAAGACATGTGGTCTTAATTAAGAAGTGAAACAAATTCTAAACGATAACATTACTAAGGAATTAATGACACATGAGTGTTTGGCATCTTCTATAAAAAGGTAATGTGCCACTCTAATCCATTAATTCAAAGTAAAAGAATGTTCACTTCACACCTATTCAATCCTAAAAATTACCACATTTCAAGCATTAAAATATTCATTCAAAGAGCTAAGTAATTAAGTAACCTCAAATAAAACAAAACAAGGTACAAATTTTTTTTAATTTTTGTCAAACATTTTTTTAAAGCCAAAACAAACAAAATATTTATTTCTCCCCCCACACTTAAATCATGCATTGTCTTTAATGTATGTATAGACTAGTGATAAAATAAGGTGAGATCAATAATGAATGCATAATAAAAGTATGGTGCAGAATCTTTTTTAGCACACAAACAAATAAAAAGAAACAAATAGAAAATCAAAGCAAACAAATCTACTATCTACTAGGTTCATCTCCCCCATACTTGAACTATACCAATTATTAAATATATCAATTAAAGAAAAGTAAAAGTTCAAGGTTGGAGATATACAACCTTATTATGGTGGTTCAAAATCATGTTGAGAGAAGTCATCTTCCTTTTGAAGTATTGGCTTCTTGTAAAGCTTGCATAAATGGCCATTAATCTCCCAAGTGGACCCCATGGCTTCATCCATGAGTTGAAGGACTCCATAAAAGAGAAACTAGTCACTACATATCACCTATTCAATTTAGATGTGAGCTTGAAATTCTTATAGATGTATCTTATCTTGTAAATAAGGACTAAGTCTCTAACTTTGAAATTCTTTCTCAAGATCATTTTGTCATGAAGAATCCTTGTTTTCTCCTTGTAAATCTTAGATGACTCATAGCATCCAGCCTAAGCTCCTCTAATTCTTGCATTTGAAGGAATCTCTCCTTAACCGAAAGATGTAAATCCAAGTTGAGCTTCTTGATGGCCCAATAGGCCTTGTGCTTTCTCTCTACTGGGAGGTAGCAATCCTTTTCATACACCAATAAAAAAGGAGACTTCCCACTGGGAGTCTTATAAGCAATCCATTATGCCCACAATGCATCCTCCAAGTGTAAAGACTAATCCTTTCTATTTGTGTTTACCACCTTAGTTAGGATTTTCTTAACTTCTCTATTTGATACTTCAGCTTAGCCATTAGTTTAGGGATCATATGGTGTAAAGATCTTGTGATGCCCATATTTAGCCAAGAGAGCCTTCATCATCTTGTTGCAAAAATGGGATCCTTGGTCACTTACCAAGGACTTAAGAACCCCATACCTACAAAAAATATTAGATTTGAGAAACTTCAAAACAATCTTAGCGTCATAAGTTTTAGTAGGAATGGTTCAATCTAATTTGAAACATAATCAACACCAAGTAATATGTACTTAAAACTAAAGGATGGTGAAAAGGGACCCATAAAGTCAATACCCCAAACATAAAAAATCTCACAAAAATAAATGAGTTGTTGAGGCATTTCATGCTTCTTACCCCAACTACCAATCTTTTGACATTTCAAGCAAGCTTTACAAAATTCATAATAGTCTTTAAACAAGCTAGACCAATACAATCCACAAGCTAAAATGACCACCATATGTATGAGAGTGACAAAAATCAAGAATAAAAGGCACATCAACATCATCACCACACCTCCGAATCACTTTATCACTATAAATCTTCCACATTAAAGGTGGTTCCCAAATGTAAAACCTAGACTCTCTTTTCAATTTTTTCAATGGAAAAACATAAAGCACAAGGAGGCAAGACTCCACACTCAATATAATTAGCAAAAGAGGCATACCATAGAGGCTTAGTTGAAATGGCACACAATGCCTCATCAGGAAATGAATCGTAAGGAATAATAGGGTTAGAGTTTACCATAGTATCTTCTAAATGAGGTAGCCTAGACAAATCATCCTCTACTTGGTTGGTAGAACCATTCCTGTCCCTTATCTCTATATCAAATTCTTGAATCAAGATCACCCATCAAATCAGGCAAGGCTTAGAATCTATCTTAAATAAGTACCTCACAGCAACATGGTCAGTATACACAACAACTTTAGAGTTAAGAAGATAACATCTAAACTTATCAAGTACAAAAACAATAGCAAACAATTTTTTCTTAGTCGTAGTGTAATTAACCTAAGCTGAATCTAGGGTCCTAGATACATAAGGAATTACATATGATAACTTGCCCTCTCTTTGACCAAGCATAGCTCCCATAGTAAAATTGGAAGCATCACATGATAACTTAAAAGGCAAAGACCTATTTGGGGCTTTAAGAAGAGGAGGAGAAATGAGCATGCTTTTCAAAGTGTCAAAACTCTTTTTGCAAGCATCATCAAAAATAAAATCAACATCTTTTCATAAGAGTTTATACATAGGCAAAGCAATTTCACTAAACCCCTTGATAAATGTAACATCCTGAATTTCTTCATCTTAAGTTTAGAGGTTAATCAAGGGTAAAGTGAAAATTAAAGTGGGATTAGAGATTTAAATGATTAATTAGTATTTTGACTTATGTGTGTGTTGTATGAATATATATGGGTAATAGGAGTACGTTTTGGGTCGAAGCAAGTACCTCTAGTAAGAATAAATCTCACTGTGCTACGTGCTATAGCTTGTGTTGCATGCATCGTGACGCATGGACTAGAAAATCACTTCTTAAGTCATGAAATAAGGTGATTTTCAGAAGGGAAAAATTGTGAAATAAATGAGATAGAGAGAGGAGAAGGGCTGAGGAGTTAGGTTAAGCCATTTTGGAGCAGTGGAAGGTGATTCAGATCAGTAACTTGCTAGGTAAGCTACGTATAACTCTTACCTTCCATTCTACAAAAATTTCTCTGAAAATAAGTTAAAGGGAAATTGAATCGGTAGAATTTGAGTGATTTAATTGTTGCCTAATAGTAATAAAAAGGTTCTCAAAAGTTAAATTAGAGCTTTGTGACTGGTTTAGAGCTGAACGGTAGAGCTTTAAACTCGCAAGCTCAATTTTACCCTTTAGAGAGACAAAGTTAGGGCAAAAATCTAATCTAAGTGAAATAATATCGGTTAAGGTGATGTAAAATGGATAAATGGAAGAGTTTATGGATGAATATAGCCTTAATTGGTAAAAATGAGTTTTTGGTCAAAATGGACCAAATGACTAAAATGTGCCAAATGTGTTCAAATTAGCATATTAGACTCATGAATAGAGAAAGGAAGCTTGAGAAAAACTTGAGTGATACTTGAAATCCATGGGTAACCTTTCTAGTGATAGAAGGGTTGAGGTAACTAAATAACTTTCTTTATTTAACTGTTTATTGTAACTATATGTTAGTGTGCTATATAGTGCATGAAATGATTTCAAACTAAGCATGTTTGATAGCATTGAGTGATTGTCATGTATGGAAAGACTTTTAATTGAAATGAGTATTGAAATGTGCATTTTGAAATGAAAAGTATTATTTGTATATAATGTGCAAGAAAATATGATATGATAAATGGGAATCTTAAATGGTTCAAGAAAGCATGATTATAGAGATGGGAGTTCACTTGAGTGTAGGAGATGATAAAGACTCTATGGCAAGGTTTCCTTAATACCTTGTTAGGGTGTGATATTGGAAATAATTTTCCTTAATGCCTTGAAAGGTGCCATATTAGAGAAGATCTCCTTAGTACCTATTAAGGTATGGTGTTGGAGATGAGAGACTCCTTAGTATCTTTGGGATATAGTATTGGAGTCAACAACACCCCATTGTGTGTATTGGGGGGAAACCATAGTTCGTATTGTGCGTTAGAACATCTTTGGCTGAGTGATCCTACTACTGTAGGTGAGCTCAAGATTAATGAGAGTATACATTAATCTAAGATAAGCCTATAGTTTCGTGTCGGGGTGATTTGGAGGTTTGGTTGGTAGAGATCATGCTAGTATAATATGTGATATGATGAAATATCTTGAGATAACATAGAATCTTTTGTGATTGAGGAAATGTTGAGAAAGGAAATGAGACATTATATAAATTCTATTTTATGAGATTTTAATGATATACTATGTTTACTTTCATATTGTTATATGTGATAGTCAATAGGAGTGAGTTATTTTATTACGGAGATTTTTATCTCACCCCCGTGGTTACATGTTTACAGGACTGGGAAGTGATTAGGCCAAGGGAAGAGAGTCTGGACCGACTTGAGTTGTGAAGTCGTGTACTCTGGGTTTGTGTAATGAACTAAACTAAAAGATTGTATATATAAGTGTATATGAGTTTTCATAGGGTTGCATGCATGTATTGAACTGAGTTTTGGTAAAATCAAGCCCGATTATGTGTATTTATGTTGTTTGAGACAAAGGGGTTTTGATTTGAATATGTTTGTATTGAAATGGTTGTTTGTGTTTGTAAATCTTAAGCCAAAGGACAAACTATGATGAAATGAGTAACTTGGGGGCTAAAATTGTATTGTGAATATGATTGCATATGTATGAGTTGAGAAATAGCTAAGTGGGCTATGTTATGCCAAGAAATGGCATAGTATATGAAATTAGTAAATTGTGGAAATTAGCCATAGAAGGGTCAAATTTCAATATATGAATATGATTGTGATAAACTGTGGTCAATCAGGTGTATTAGATTCTTTTGGACTTGATTCAAGGCCTAGTGTGGTCTATTGAGAGAAAGGGATCGAATTGAGTGCTTGGGTGCACAAAATTTTCAAAAAATGTGACTTTTTGCACTCAAGTGTTCAAATTTTGATCAGACCATTAGATCGTGTCTAAACCTATCTCATAAGTTAGTATATAAGCTAAGCTTTGTGTGGGCACTTAAATTACTCCAATCGAAAGTCGTATGCGAAAATGGCGTATGCTGAAAGTTTGTCATTTTGCTATCAAAATGACAACAGAAATTCAAACAGGTGCGCCGCGGCGTATGGAGACACATACCGCGGTGTATGACACAGACAGGGCGAACATGTGGCTTTGTGCCATATGCCATGTCGCACTGACCGCTCATCGCGGCGCACGTACCAAGTTTCAGTTTTTATTTTGTGTTGAAATGCATATAATTGAGATAGGATTTTTGGTAGGTTATGTCCACTATGTATTTGAGCATTGTATGATTTACTTCCACTCTATTTTCTCTGATTGTATTGTGATTTAATTGATTTTATAAAGTAAGTCTTCGATCGAAGCTTTTGAAATGAAATTGATTATGATGAATGATAAGAGGTAGTGGTAACACCGTAATCTTCTCTTATATTGTGTGGATATATGAGAGGAGGTTACAATAAATCTCCTATAAAAGCCCATATGTCTTAAAAATGTCCTCAAATCTTTCAAACAAACAAGATATGGCAAAGAAACAGTCACATCTACTTTGGCCTTGTCCACCTCTATGCCCTTGGAAGAAATCAAATGGCTTAAAACAATGCCTTTATCAACCACGAAATGGCATTTCTCAAAGTTAAGCATAAGCTTCTTTTCAATGCACCTACCTAGTACTTTATCTAAAGAATGCAAGCATGAATCAAAGGACTCAACATACACAGTAAAATCATCTATAAAAACTTCCATGCAATTTTCAATAAAATCATAAAATATGGACATCATACATCTTTGAAAAGTACTAGGTGCATTGCTAAGACCAAAAGGCATCCTCCTATAGGCAAATGTACCAAAGGAGCATGTAAAGGTGGTCTTATCTTGGTCACTAGGAGCTATGAAAATCTAAAAATACCTATTGAACCCATCTAAGAAGCAATAATGAGACTTAAAAGCCAATCTTAAGCATTTGATCAATAAAAGGCAAAGGAAAATGGTCATTCCTAGTCACATTATAGAGCTTTCCATAGTCTATGCACACTCTCCAAGCATTTTGAACTCTAGTTGGGACAAGCTCTCCTTTCTCAATTTTTATCACACTAATTCCCTTTTTCTCACGCACAACTTAGGTTGGAGACACCCACTCATTGTCAGCTATAGGATAAATGATCCCAGCACTAAGTAGCTTGACAACCTCTTTCTTTGCCACATTTAAGATCAATAGGTTAAGTCTCTTTTATGGTTGCCTAATGGGCTTAACATTGTCCTCAAGAAAAATTTTATGTGTGTACACAATAGGGTCAATACTAGGAATGTCAACCAAAGTCCAACCAATAGTATGTATGTTCTTTCTCAACACATCAAGCAATGCATTTTCTTCCTCAAGAGATAAAGAGTTTGAAATTATTACCGAAAGCTTCTCATTCTCGAGGAGATATGCAATAAACATTTATTTTCTTAAAACATGCACAATCCAAAGAAATCTCATGCAATAGCAATAATACTTACAAACAGTTATAATAGATAATCACATAGAGAATGTTATCCAATTATCTCGACCCTTCTATCACAGCAAAGGGTTACTCATGGATTTCTTATACATGTAACGTCACCACACATTTCCTTTTCATAAAGCACACTCATAACACGATGATCTATGTACAATTAACACTATTAGCCAATTAATCAAACTAACTAAAAATGATTATCACCTAAAATCACACTTAACTACCCATTTCCTTCACTTGGTCAATTTAGGTTCATAACTATCCAATACTCTCTTCCCATCACTTCTACCAATTCCATCACACCTTACTTAAATTTTCATTCCTTTTTCTTACAGTTTTAGAGTCTATTTAAGCTTATAACTTTAAAGCTTTATTGTTTAACTCTAAATTAGTCACAAAATCTTAATTTAATTCCTGAGAACCTTTTTATTACCAAAAGGTAAGAAAAAACCCCTTAAAACTTCCCAATTCAATTTCACCATAACTCAAACTAAGAAAAATTAGTGTAGAATTGAAACTAAGTGTAGTATGAAACTTACCCAGTAAGTTACTAGTTAAAAATATCTTTCAAGCTTCCATAAATCCTTGTCCTAGCTAAGCTTAACCTTCCTCTCCTATCCTTTTATGTATTCTCCCTTTTCCCTTCTAATTTTCATGAGCTAACCACATCCTTATTAACCAATTTCTATGCCATACACCATGGCATATGACACAATGCAAAAAACCTCACCACTCGTATCCGCTTCACTTCAAAATCATAATAGCTTGCTAATTTACTAATTTACCCTCAATTAGCAATTAGTTTTAGAATTAAAAAATTAGGATGTTACATGTAAGCTAAGATTATTCCTGGGTAAGCTTCCCAGCCCCTCTCTCTCCCCTTTAACTAAATTCTTGAGTTATTGGTTAGGTTTAGATATTGATTTTGTCCTCTCTTGGGTTAGAACCAAACCCATTGTGTTCTATAGGTCTATGGGAGTCAATTTAAGCTTCTAAACCTAGATTTAATGATTTTATAGTGATCTAAAATTTTGAGTTAGGGTTCGAATGAATCCTGAGTTTAAATTCAAGTATTAAGAGTAGTATGGGTGGAAATTTGTTGTTATTTAATTTTATAGGTGTTAAATAGAATTAATGAAATATATTAGGATTATTGCTTATGCTAAAGAGGCAATTTGGGTGTTGTGCCTACCCAAATTGATGTTAAAGTGTAACATCCTAAACTTTAATTTGTGAAACTAATTGCTAATTAGGGGTAATTGATTATGGTTTTAGATAATGGATTGATGTGTAATGTTAGTTGGCTGGTGTGATTATAGGATCAACTGGTGAAATGATGATTCAAGACATAACGTATGAGCAACAATGAGATTTGTCTCACTGTGCCACGTTCCATGACATGTGCTGCATGAGCCATGGTGCATGGCACAAAATTTGGATAAAGTTAATGTGAATCAACTTGTGATGCAGAGAATGTAATGTGCACCTTAACATGACCAACACAACACCCTAACAATGCTATTGTGATAATCATTATTAATTAAATCCCTCTTATAAGATTATCACAACACAACGATTTAGAAAGTAAATAGTTTAAATAGTGAGATCCTAAGAAAACCCCTTTTGAAAAGACATTTGATCTCAAACTATAATTTAAAACAAATAACACAAGATAGCAGTAGAATATAAAACAAAAAGGTTTTTTTGGACCAAACGCACATGCATATTAGTAGAGCACACTTTCAATGGTAGAATCACTTAGCCAAAGGTGTCCTATCCTACTTACAGACTATGGTTTTCCCCTATCACACATGATTTAGGGTGTTATTAATCTAACACCATATCATACTAATGCTAAGGAGCATAAATCTCCAACACGATACCCCATATAGGCATAAAGTAGATAATCTCCAACACTGGACCTTACTGAGCACTAAATAAATTCCATATGGAGTTACTAGGCACTAAAGAGATAAATGCCATAAGGTTTACTCGTGTAACAACACTCGAGCAATACTTAATCTACATATTGAGTGCTAATCGCCAGTTATTACTCTAATTAAACCCTTTAATCATTAATTTTTGGGTATCCATTATATCGAAAATCCAATTTAACACCATCAACACTTCCAACACATTTCATTAATTTCATTTAACATCCAACATATTAATATCACCAATTATTTGTCCATATTGTTCCAAAACTCCTAAATTATTTTGCCCACATTGTTCCAAAACAACAGAGGTGCGCTACGATGCAAGACACCATGATGGGGCTTCCCCTATATGCTATCCACCATTATAGGTTACACCTATACTGCAGCAATGGAGAAATTTAGACCCTATCTAAATTGCCTTTATTTGGTATATGTTTGTGACTCTTTTATATGTCATGCTTCTGTCTTTACATTGTTGATGTTTTAAACTCTCATTTGAGCTCAAAGGCTTTTTTTAAAAATAGGTTTTCTCAGGATCCTAAGTTTTATTATATTTGAATTTAAATCCTTGTCTATTGTGATAGCCTAATATAAGGAATTACTTAATCTTAGTCATTATGATAGTGTTGTGTGATGTCTTTTAGTAATGTCAAAAAATATTACAAAAGTTTCATGGATAAGATATTCTTCTATGAAAGGTGCAACCTCCTCCCATACATACTCAATACAGGAGAAGATTAACTAAATCACCACATCAATCACACCAATCAGTAATCAAATATTGCTTAAAAAGCTTTGGCCAAAGACTTATTTTGCAAAAATCATTAAAGTCATACCACATCATAGCATCATACACGGAAAGCAAATATTTGCATTCACATCACTCATTGCATGCCTTTAAAACCATAAAATCAGGTTGGAAAATGGGCTATGCGCTATAGCATCCAGTACATACACCATAGCATGTGGCACATAGCCACATCCCTAACTCTCTGTGTCATGCACTGCAACGTGCCAGTCTGAATTTTCTACTATCATTTGACAACAAAAAATGACAAACTTCTAATGTATGCTGTTTCCACATACAATGTCCAATTAGAGTAATTCAAGTACCCACACATAACTTATTTCATAAGCTAACTAATATAAGATAGGTTTGGACATGATTTAACATTCCAATTAAAATTTAAACACTTATGTATAAAAAGTCACTTTTTCTAAAAAATTTATGCACCCAAGAGCTCAAATCGATCCCTTTCTCTTATTAAACCATATAAAGCCTTGAACTAAGTCCAAAAGGACCTAACACACTTGATCTACCACAATATATCATATACATACACCTATACTAAAATTTGACCCCTCAATGGCCAATTTCCACACTTCTCAATTTTTCATAAGTTGTTACAATTTGGTACAACTTAGCCCACTTGGCCTTTTTCTCACCAAAATCATATCTATCCATACTCACCAACATAATCACAACTCAATCTTAACTTCAAATTACTCATTTCATCATAATTTCCACACATGAGCTAAGATTCATTAAAAACTCACAACATTACCACAAATATCTACATTTCCCATAAAACATAACTCAAACATTCAAATCATGCATGTAACCATATGGCAACTTATTTAGATATATATATACATGAGTTTTCAGTTCATTACACAATCTCAAAGACTTCCGTGACAATGGCACCCCTATTTCGGTCCTATCTCTTTTTTCTTTACCTTGATCACTGCTTGGTCTTCTAAAAATGTAACTACAGGGGTGAGATAATAATCTCAGTAACAGAATAACTCATTCCTATTGATTATCGCATGCAACTATATAAAAGTAAAGCATAATATACCATCTAATATAACATATATCATAAGTTTCACTTAAATCACATTAATATTTCACATTTCACCTCTTTACACCACTTTTCACTACTTTACTAACACAAGCATGATCTTTACAATCCAAGCCTCCAAATCATCCTAACTCAAACCATAGGCTTGCCTTAGACCAAAATGCAATCCTATCAGCCTTAAACTCATTTTTGATAGTAGAATCACCTAGCTAAAGGTATTCTATCTCACTTTCAAACTATGGTTTCCCTCAATAGGCACAATAGGGTATTGTTGACTCAAACAATGTATCACTCAGACACTAAGGAGTCTAAATCTCCAACGCCATATCTTAATAGTCACTAAAAAGATCATCTGTAACACCACACCTCGAAAGGTACTAAAAAAGTATAATTCTCCAACACCGCACCCCTTCAAGTACTAAGGAGAATATGCCATATGATCTTATCACCATACTCCATATAGGTGAACTCTCACCCCTATGATTATGCTTTCCGAACCATTCATAGGTTCCTCATTCATACACAAGTCTACAACACATAGCATATATTTATGTAAAATATGAAATCATATATTCTTACTCATTTATTTAATCAAAAGCAAATTTCCATACAATATTCATGCAATGCTATGAAACATGCTTAGTTTAAAATAATTTTATATAATAAATAGCATATTCACACATAGTTACAATAAATAGCCAAACAGAGGAAGTTATCCAGTTACCTCAACCCTTCTCTCACTAGAAATGTTACCCATGGATTTCAATTACCACAACAGCCTGTCACAAGCTTCCTTTCATAACTCACACTCATGATATGCCAATTTGAACATATTGGCACAATTTAGTCATTTAGTCCAATTTAACCAAAAGTACATTTTTACTACTTATAGCTATATTCAATTGTCTATTCCTTTTCATTTATCCATTCTAGGTCCATTACTACTCGATTACTACTTTACATCACTTCAACCGGGCTCATTTTAGCTAAACAAGATTTTTACCCTAAAATCTCTTTAAATTAGGGACAAATTAAGCCTACAGGTTCAAAACTCTATTGTTCAGCTCTAAACCAGTTGTAAAGCTCTAATTTAACTCTCAAGTACCATTTTATTACTAGTAGGCAAGAATCAAACCCTTAAAATTTCATCGATTCAATTTCTCTATAACTTATATTTAGAGAAATTTGGGTAGAATAGAAAGTAAATGTTATATATAGCTTACCCGTTAAGTTACTGATCAAAAACACCTTCTACTGCTCTGAAATCTCTTACCCTAGCAAACCAGCCTTTCTTCTCTTTGCCTTTCATGTTTTCTAATTTTTTCCTTCTGAAATTCACCCAAAATTTCACGACTTAAGGAGTCATTTTTGGCCTATGTGCCATAATGCATGCTGCACAAACCATGACACATGGCACAGTGAGAATAATTCTCACAATGCATGCTGCTTCAACCTAAAATATAATCCTTTAACTCGTACCTATTCATACAACATCCCAACGAGTCAAACTATCAAGTAATCATCCAAATCTCTAATCCCACACTAATTACCACTTTACCCTAATCAACAGATAATCCCGGGATTAAGAAATTCAAAATGTTATAAAAGATGGCACTTGGTTAGTCCTTGACTCAACCTTCTCATCATGTAGGCTCTCAACCTCTTCTATTACCTTGATGGACAAAGGTACTATAGGTGTAGAATTTTTCCTCTAAAAGCTTAGGAACATTATGGACAACAAGCTTGAGTGGAGAAAATTCTTTAACATTGGCCCCTTTTATGCTTGTACCTACATCACAAGATAAAATATCCTTCTCATGCCCATGAAGCTCAAGTATAATAGACATTTCATTATAGCCAAGTAATTCATGAGAAGAGTTATCACCATCATTCAAGTACTTATCAATTTCCAAACAATTTTGGCATTGATAATCATTCAAACAAGTACAAGTAGATATGAAAGTATGAGGGTATGAATTAATACTAGACAAGAGGCAAGATCATCAATAAATTCTTCAATCATAAGATCAACATCATTCAATTACCATTAGGCTTTGTAAAATCATTTCCTTGAACTTCAATTTCCTCAAGCTTTAAGCCCTCCAAACTCGCCTTTTTTTGTGACTTGTCTCAATTCCTTGTAAGCATTACACATTAGCCTTTTTTTGGTTGAGCAAGTTCTTCCTTGAAATCAAGAGATGGTTCAGCCACTATGCCTTGTTCACCTATAAAAGAAAGTAAGAAAACTTTGTCAAGACATCATGATTAGAATAAACAAGTGCATGTGCACTATCAACAACATCACAATAAGGAATGAAATTTCATGCACACAAGATATATCATCCCCATTATCAACATCCATCTCATTCTATATTCAAGCTAAGTGAAAAGCCAACACTTTTAATGATATTTGTATTTAAATCAAGAGAGTTATCATGTGAATACAAAGTGTTTTTTCTCCTAAGGATATACTTTTTCACCATATAGTTTCATGCTCAAATATCCAAGGGGATTCAACTATAATGTCTTCATCTGTGTCATCATCATTTAAATCATTTTTCTCATCATTAGACAAAGTAAAATGTGTAGAAGAACTAACCTCAATAGAATTAGGAGAATTGTACCTAAAGAAGAAGACTCTTTTGTTTAGGAAAGCTTACAATGAATTGTTGATTTGGAGAAGTCTATTCATCATAGCATCACAAGACTGCATCCTCGATGGCATAGCTTCTTGAGATTTTTAACATTCCTTAAAACATTTGAACTTCTTCTTGGTGGCAAGCCTCTTGTGGTTCTCTCCCATTGGTATTCATGATGTTGTGGTGAATATCCTACAAGCAAAGGATACTCAAAATAAAAATGGTAAGGAGACCCACAATGCACACAATATTATTTCTTTGTTAATGAAGTAGGTTAAAATTGCATTGTGCTTAAATTGGTTAGGATAAGGTGTATAGTCATATTTATAAGAAAACATAATTAATTAAGGCACACAAGCAAGCCCTAGAATGCAAACAATAGTGACACTAGAAAAATGAAAACAATTTTTTTTATTTTAATTTACCTAAAACATAAACAAAATTGAACTATCCTAAACACAAAAGCAAAGGAATTCTTTTTTTCTTTTCAACTTTACCAACACGACAAACGATCACACTTGTAAAAATCACACAAATTAAATAGTAGAGAGTTAGAAATGCTCACTTGAAGTGTTGCCCAAGTTTTTGGAAATCTTGCAACTAGTTTTCTAGAGTCACTGAGCTTGTGAGCTTTGTATGAGAAAATGCCCACATCCAAATCCTTTAAAAAATTTATGTGATAAAGCCATGATATAAGGGTAAGGATATAAAAATTTCAGCTCAAGATTCTTTTTAGTCATTCCCAAAAAATCACAAAATTTAGTTAATAGCTTTGGAGAATTAGAATTTCCTCTAGATGACCCCTAAGTTTCTAACAATCTTTCAATAGTTAATGGGCAATTTGAGCTTAGAATCAAGCAGTTTGGACACACAGAGTGAGAACTTAAGTTTATCTCAGGGTTTCTAAAATCCCTTATAAAGGCTTTCTAGACTTTGTTGGCTTGTTAAAAGTGCACAAAGCAGTTCCTATGTCTAAAATTGACAAAACTAGTGTTGAATTAAATCTAAGAATTGTAGCTTTCAAATGAGATAAATCTCAAGTAAAAATTATTCTAGAGTCTTCCTGGTGAATTTTTTGAAATCAGGTCAAGAATACTTGAAATAGAGTGATGTCTAACTCTTGACAAACTAGACACAAACTCTTTTTTTAAATTTTGACTCAAACATAAAAATCACAGAACCTAAATAAGACTAAAATTCAAAGAAGACAATTTAACAACAAGAATTCAAATCTAGAACTAAACAAAGCACATAAAACACATCAAATAAAAAACAATTTTTTTTTTCTATTTTCCAAAATTTTTCAAAAAACTAGCATCAAATAAAATTTCAAAAATGCAAATTAAGAACTAATCAACCTCAAAATCAAACTTAGCACACTCCCCAGCAACAGTGCCAATTTTTATAGGAATAGTCCACTTACCTCTTGAATAGTTTTCTAGGATTAATCCTAAATGTAGTAGATGGTCAACCTAGGTCATCTCTCTAGTAAGTGGCTAATCTTTTAATATGAGGTTAACTAGTGAACAAGTGAAACCAAGTTTTGGAATTGATTTATCTAAAACTATCTTTCATAAAGAACTAAATTCTAGCCTAAAGTGAGTGAAATTGAAATCCCTTTAAAGAGTTATAAAGATGTTGGCTCATGATTAGTGGAAAAAATAAGAAGGCTAGAATTGGCATTGTTTCTTAAACCAATTAGTGCTCTCTTCTCCCCCTTGACCAAATTGTATTAGCCTAAGACAAGTATCCCAAGCTAATTAACCTAACTAGCTCAATTCCCTAAGTCTTAAATTAGAGTCCTTAGATCATTTCACTAAATGGTGCAAGTGTTAATCAAATGTGATAATTAAAATCTTCACTCCTGTGCCATAGCAAAGGACAAAATGTGAGCAACCGCAAGACTATATAAGCTACTCAAGTGCAAGCATCAATCTCACAAGATTATGCAACATTAAAGTAAGCAATTCACTAAATAAAAAACACAATTATATGCATTAATCATGAAGTGGCTGAATTAAACCAAGAATAAATGAGAGAAAATTCAATATCACAAGCATCTTCCCTTTGCACAAAGACTAAATTCACATTAAAATTACAAAGCCATGATAATCAAACCCTAAATTAAGGTATCTAATCATCTAGATAAAAGAGAAGAGCTAGGAAATAAAAAAAGCTTAGCCATATAGCTCATGATTCATCTTCATCTTCCTCTTTCTAGGATTCCTCCAAGGTCTTGGCTTCTCATCTTCATCTCCTAGTCGTATTGAACATCATGACTTGGCCGAGCATCCTTACTACTTGAGTGATGATTTGAAGCTATGCAACTTGAGAAAGTGATGAGAATGGACAAAATAATGGAGAGGAAGAGAGTGGTGTGAGTTTTGTGTGGAGTTGTGTGTGAAATATGGAGGAATAAAGATGGCAAAATGAAGAAAATAAGAAGAATGGAAATAAGTGAGAGAAAGTGAGAGAAGGGAATGTGTGACATCTTTAATTCTTAATTTAACAACTAATTGCTAATTAGGGGTATATTAGTAAATAGTGAATTAATAAATAATCAGAGTTTTGGATGAGGAATTGATATTTTGGCTTGTTGAACTATTGAATGAGAAGGATTGAGTAAGAAATTGCGGTCCGAAATGAAACGTGTAAGCAGTAGTGAGATTTTCTTCACTACGCCACACGTCACGACATATGCATATGTGCTATGGTGCATGGCAAAGAATTTGACTTTAAAAGATATGACTCAGCTCATGAAATCAAAAGAAAGGGGAGAGAAAAGTGCAAAGGAGAGGGACAAGAGGTGATTCTTTGCTAGGCAAGTAGTCTTGGAGTCCTAGGAATTAGTTCTAACTTGTTGCTTATTAGTTAAGTTTTTGTACCGTCCTATGCTCTAATCTACCCTCATTTCTTTTAGTTTAGGAATATTGAGAAATTTAATTGGGGAGTTTAAGAAGTTGTTTTCTAACTCATAGTTACTAAAAGATTGTTGGGTATTAACTAGGGGTTGTGTAATTGAGTGAGGATTTACGACTACGCTTTAAGGCTATAAGCTCAATTTATACTAAAATAGGGGTTTAAAAGGGTAGATGTGTTGTATGGATTGTATTGAACCTATAGAATTGATAAAGGCTTAAAGAGAATGGTTAGGATATTATATGGTTAAAAAAGTGATTGAGTGGTTAATTGCGATTAACTATGATAAGTTGTGCTTGGGGTCAATGTGATAATTGACATAGTGCTAAATTGTGTAGATTGATGTAACTCACGTGTAGATTTGAGCAAGAGGAAGTTTATAGCTAATGAGTACCATAGGTAACCCTTTCTAAAATTAAAAGGTTGAGAGGTTGGATAATTCATTCTGTTCATTAATTTGATTAACTGCTATGAGTAAATATGTAGTATAATATATGTGATTTAATCATTTGCATGATTTAGAAATCTGCATGACTTTGCATTGGAAAGGATTTGGTTTATAAAATTTATTTTCAA